>NC_079216.1:36371944-36477880 GCF_029633865.1 Lampris incognitus | reverse complement strand
GCCAAGGCACCGATTTTGCCAGAGCACCATGACCCCCCCCCCCACACACACACACAGTGGTGATGACATCATTACATTTATCACACTGTTGCAGATGTGACCTATTCCAAATGAACACCATCAATCCTCATTCCCTGAGGGGAGAATAGCCCTGTGTATCTTTGCCCCTTTTGCCTGTTGGAAACTGTAACAGCCTACAGGCTCTGTAGACCCGGTGCAGCTCAACCATCAGAATACTGATTCACCAGAATCACCACTATGGGCTTTTATATGTAATCCATCCGTGGCATGGCCAAGGCTAACGAGAAGGTATTTTTAAACAGATAACATATCAGAAGTCAGGGATATGTAATCTGTAAGAGTGTGTGGGCGTGCCTGTGGCCATGTGAAATTGCACATATGGGAAAAAGCTTAGCATTTATCATTCTTTTTCTTAATTTTGAGTGTAGTATGCATTTCCTAGCATGGGGCAGTCAACTACAGCAGCGGTAGCAGCGGTTCTGGTGTGTTCTGGAGGGTTTAACTGGCCAGTGAGTCATCACTGAAGCCACTGGGCAAGCCAGTGACCTCTCAGATTGGTCGGCTGGCTGAGCTCAGGACAAAAAGAGAGGGAAGAGAAGAAGGGCAATGAGAGAGAGAGAGAGAGAGAGAGAGAGAGAGAGAGAGAGAGAGAGAGAGAGAGAGAGAGAGAGAGAGAGAGAGAGAGAGAGAGAGAGAGAGAGAGAGAGAGAGAGAGCGCCCTGGTATCCAGGAAATAGCCTTGAGCTCCAAAACAAGCTGGGTTCCTTACTTGCTCCTACTCTATTCTCCCATGACTCACACTCAGAATGTTCCACCTGTGGCCCATTGTTCACCTCCTTTTCTTGATTAATATTCAACTATTTGCTACATTAATTCAATGTTGCTCATGCTCAGGATGCAGAAGCATCAAATTGCTTGTGTAGAGCGCCCAAAGGTGCCTTATACAATCATAATCACACTATCACTTCTTCTTTTGTTTTAATTTCAGCTGTTGTGTATGAGATTTAATGTTTCCCTGAAACATTCAGTTTCCTGAGCAAATATTTATCAGTTCACCAGCATGCTTTGACCTCAGACCACCTTTACTCTGATGCATTAAAAGGGGCCTCGTAAACCTATCTCTGTGCACACCTGTGAATACCTAGTTGACATCACTTTTATTCAAGCAGATGACAGCAAAGATCCTTGGAATCACTTACACACAAAAACGCTCCAGGAGAAAGAACCCCCCTACTGGGCTGAGCCATCGTTTTCAATCAACAAGAGGGTTTGAGCTATCATTTAAGTCTATCTGTGCACTATTTTGGTAATGCAGCAACAAAGATGTACCCACAAACGATCATGTCGTGACAAAAAACCATCTCGCTGGAGTCTGTGATCCTTTCAGCTGTCCTACTTTTTCAGTACTTTCGAGTTGAAAGACTTAAACGTAGGGTGCTGGACTAAAGCACCTGTGGATAAAACAGACGTGTGTGAAGCTGTATGACGAGGAAATTCATGAGCTAAGGCAGGTGTACAGAGGTTATCAGTGGCGACAAGGTGTTTTCAATGCGCAGTGAGTCTCGAACTAAAGACATTTTTACCTGCCGCTTCACTGAAAAGAAAGTAAAGCGCTGAAAGTAGATAGGGAAGGAGACAATCATAAAAAAAGAAAAAAACTAAGCACAGCGCCACAGTGCAAAAACTGAGCCATTTATGTTTTCTTTTTTTTTTTTTTTTAGGAGGGTATTTTCCACCCCTTACAACAAGGTGTTATGTTCCTGGCAACCAATGATAACTGCTGTCTGAACCTTACTGACACACCTCGTGGAACTTGCTCTGTTTATTCAGGAAGTGTACTAACTGCTTGAGACTGGTGCAATTCATGGCGCATTACTGCATTACAATCAAAAACATGAATAAAGACAGCAGCCTCTCTCCATAGCAGGAACACATCAACTGCGGTACGTTTTCCCAGTAATATCTTCTGTGTGCAGAGGTGGCAAAAGCCTGTCCAGAAAGTAAAAGTCCTAACCGACCCATTTGATCCAGCCATGTACTAAATCAGCTGATTTCATTAACTAGTCTCCCCTACCTAACTGACGAGTGGGGTTGATTAGAGTCAACCGGTTTAGCACGTGGGTAGAGCAAATACGTGGTTAGGACTTTTTACATTCTGGGCATGGTTTTGCCACCTCTGGTATTTGGTTAATGTACCACGATCCCTTGAGGCCAGCCTAGTTAATGTTTCCCTCACCTGTCAACAGAGACACGGTCCGACTCCACCCAGCTCTCTGCTCATTCTCCCTTGTGTGTTTACATTCAAATGAAACTCTGCTCGCTCGCTGTTTGAGGAAGTACTTGGCCAGACTCTGTCGTTTGACCTGCTAATCCAGCCTAAGACAGCAGGGCCAGTCAGCCATGAAGGCAGGAGGTAAGAGCGGAAAAAGAACAGAAATTAATCAGGTAGTTGTTGTTCACGTGTTGGTCTGGAAGTACAGATTGAGTTTTGTGTTGAGGTTAATGGACATCTCAAATCACCACTTTACTGAGAGGGTGTCTTGACATATTGGCCCTATTGATAAATGGAATTGATTGGCGCCATTTCAGGGGGATCTGAAAAGAGCAAGGACATCTGCAATGTGATCATTAGCCAGGAATATTTAAAAATGTATATTATTCATGCGTCACTGTGAGCGCTTTTTAAGTATCAACCAGACAGACTGCAATGGGGTGCAACAGAAAGGATGCAGAGAAGAGCAGAGATGTTGTTAGGGGTTGATTCAAACTTGTGACATCACGGATACATGCTTTAACTCCCTGAATCATGTGAGCAGGGGGCCTTTTTGTGGAAATGCTCACATGTGTTACAGTTACAGTATATGTATGGGTGTTGTCTCACAAGTGGGCTGTTAAAGCTCGTGTGTGTGTGTGTGTGTGTGTGTGTGTGTGTGTGTGCGTGTGTGTGTGTATGTGTGCATGTGTGTGTATATGTGTATGCAAGTGTATAGATGTGCAGAGGCTGTCTGACAATCTGCTCTACCCCCGCTTTGATGCCAGTCTCAATCTCCACCTCAAAACACACACACACACACACACACACACACACACACACACACACACACACACACACACACACACACACACACACACACACACACACACACACACACACACGAGTTGATTCAAATCAAATATTCTTCAGTTCGGACAGCAAAGTGCTGGTGATGAGTTGGTATGAGTAATGCATGTGTCGGAAATGAAAATTTTGGGATGGGGATGGGGGTGTTAAAGTCTATTAAGGTCCCTCACCAGCCATCTTGCTTCAAATGCTTTGGGCTAAATTAGTAAAAGATAATTTCTCTCTCTGGGACAATGTGAAAGGCAACTAATTGGGAGGTTATATTGGCTGGATGGAGGGATATGATGGCATGATGAAAGCGGGGAGGACAGGCTGTGCTGTATACTCTCTCCCTCTCTCTCTCTCTCTCTCTCTCTCTCTCTCTCTCTCTCTCTCTCTCTCTCTCTCTCTCTCTCTCTCTCTCTCTCTCTCTCACACACACACTTGCTTGCTTGCTTGCTGGTTGTCCATCGTGCCTGATGATGACCATCTTCTTCTATTTGTGGGTCCTTTGAGGACTCAGATAGCAGAAGATACCTGCGCAGAGATGGTTTTTAAAGTGGCATGGGGGGTGCGCCTCTCCCAACGCCACATGACTTGATTGTATAGGAGATGGTTCCGATGGCAAGGGGGATCCCTAGACGACCGGCACCTCCACACAACTGCAGGGGGCTGCCGGAAATCCAGTTTTTCGGAAACCGCCTCAAAGCGTACCGCCACAGCTTGCTTTTCTGTTGGGGTAAGCTCCCTTAGCCTTATGTCTTCCCAGACTCACCCACAAGGCAGCGGGGCAGTGGTTGATAGGTGCCAGGGCATGTCCACCAGGGTGGGCCTGCACACCATATCTCTGGGGCCCACTGCTGCTCCGAGATCCCCTGCCAAGTTAGCCTGGTGCCGCAAGACCCCAGTTACCACGTGTGGCCACGGGGAGGCCTGGCAGGAGTCTTGGTGAAGGAGAGGCTATGTACTGGCAAGGGAAGGCTTACACGCTAGCATGCTTCCCTATTCGCCACAGAGGCTAGCCAGCAGCAGCAAGCTAAGGGCAGGAAGGACACAAGCGGGTTGGAAGAACACATGCACCTTCCCTCCAACTACACACTGCTGCACTAGACGCATCACAACACCCTGTGTGTATGTACACACACACACACCTCTCACACACACAGGTTCATGGTTCATATGTGCAGTACAGACAGACACAGATATACTGTTATACACACACACACACACACACACACACACACACACACACACACACACACACACACACACACACACACACACACACACACACACACAGGTTCATGGTTCATATGTGCAGTACAGACAGACACAAATATACTGTTATACACACAAACAAACACACACACACACACACACAAGCACAAATGTATGCACTGCTAAAAACCCCATCCTTGCATATTTTTCACAAACATCAGGCCTTGAGTCAAGAAGGGGAACTTGACAACAGGAGAGAGTGTGAAGGATGAACAGAAGCATCTGTTCAAGGATCTAATCTCGCTTGTCTCTGTACGTCCACCTTTCTTCTTAAACGCTGAAAACTGCTGTCGTTGGACATTTGACGGGAATGATGCGTAGCCAGAACCAAGTCCCTGCCAAGTCATCCTCACAGAGCTTGCCCTACTGTAACAGAGAGTCAGAGAGTCAGGGCTGTCACCACAGCAGACCTGGACGGGACTGCACTCGCAGGAAGCTGTCACATCCATGGGTGCTTTGACGTTGCATTTTGTTTTTGTTTTTTTTGGATAGCAACGGTGTGATGGTAAACAAAGAGGTGGGTAAACCATCGAGAGATCAGCACAGAGCAAACAACCGCCAACACAAACGGGGAAATTGCTTTTTTTCTTCTTCCTCAGAATAGGATTAATTCCCGAAATATAATCACTTTCTATCCTGTGAGAGAGTAATGGTTTTGCAAGGAATTTGACCCCTTTAATTGGTGCCAAGATTTTACAAGACAGTTGCACAACACAGGAATGACACTCAAAACACAGGAAGACACGTGATAGGACCTCACATCTGACGCATACTGGACCAGATAGCAGAGTGAAACATAAAGGGTGTTGTGCTAAAGTCAGTCGTGCTAAAGTCAGTTCAGCAGAATAGTTCCAGGAACATGGATCTTGTATGTTTGATATTTCTTTGCTTCCCTACAAAACCTCAATTTTATCTGACCTCAGTCAATCTCATATTTGATGTTGTTGTTGTTAACAGATTGGAAGCTGTATAAATGGAGATTAACACCTACTAAAGGGTGTTTGATTGCCTTGCAGAGAGGCGTATTGGCAGCTCTTGTTAGGGTGGTATACATTTATTTTTCCCTCTTTGAGAAGTCATACTTTGTTATTTGATTTCATTGAACTTTAGCCTGTTTAACCCAAGGTATCCATACCCCTGGAGCCCATGTTTCACATGGTTGGTACCATTCAGGGTGGCATGATGGCGCAGTGGTTAGCGTGGTCGCCTCACAGCAAGAAGGTCCTGGGTTCGAGCCCCAGGGAAGTCATTGGGGGTCATCCCGGCTCGTCCTCTGTGTGGAGTTTGCATGTGCTCCCCGTGTCTACGTGGATTTCCTCCGGGTGCTCCGGCTTCCTGTCACAGTTCAAAGACATGCAGGTCAGGTGAATTGGCCATACTAAATTGTCCCTAGGTGTGTGTGTGTGTGTGTGTGTGTGTGTGTGTGTGTGTGTGTGTGTGTGTGTGTGTGTGTGTGTGTGTGTGTGTGTGTGTGTGTGTGTGTGTGTGTGTGTGTGTGTGTGTGTGTGTGTGTGTGTGTGTATTGGACTGGTGGCTTGTACAGGGTGTCTCCCTGCCTGCCACCCAATGACTGCTGGGATAGGCTCCAGCATTCCATGACCCCAGTTGGGATAAGCGGCTTGGGTATGGATGGATGGATGGATGGATGGATGGATGGATGGATAGTACCATTCACTGGCATAATGGCCAATGCTACCCACTCATCAACTGATTCTTAGATGGAGAACATTGACAAATATGGCTGCATGCTCCATTGAAAACACCCATAAACAGTTCGAAGAGAAAGAAAAGGGGTAAGTGTTGAATGTATAGTACATCGAGGACACAGAGTTCACCAGAGGTTGGGTGGCTAAATCCAGTTTGCAAAGCAGTTGGTGGCGACTGTAATCTGATGTTTTTTGGTTTTTTTCCCATGTTGGTTTCATCAGATGTAGAGTGTGCTGTGGCCAGAGTGAGAGGATCAGAGCTGTGAGGAAGGAAGCCAGCTGTGAACATGGGCACTTTTGGTTACAACAAGAGGATGACATCTCTCAGCTTTCCTCTTAAATAGCACCCAAATCCTTGCCGGATGAGAGTGTTAGCGACTTTAAACAACACTGTGCACGTGCCCTTGTTGTTTCATCTTAGTTTTAGCTGCATGGTAGAGGAGCAAAGATGCTAACTACCTGTTGGGAAAGAGTGGGTTGCTGCATGACCCTTGGGCTAACAAGGTAGGAGAGAAACAGAATTACCTAGATAGACAATTATGATAAATGCACAGGAAATTGCTTTGGTGACAAGACACACTGAACCACAACACATACTGACACACATGATGCCTGGACAACAGGATCTCTACAAAACATGCATATTACCACAGTACATGCTAAAACACACGATAGAGGGATAACAGGACCACTAACCAGCTTATATAGTACCACACCATGACACATGGACAACAGGACCTAGTTTACAGGGCAAAGGTACAGCGAGAGACGCACTATAAATAGCAGAAAACCACTGCTCTCCTGACACACACAGAACATTTCATAGCTGTGTATTTGATAGGTCAGAGTTGTCTGATAGCCTTGTTTGGGTGTGAATGATGGGAAATTGAAAGGAAAAAGCCTTTAGCTATCAAAACAAATCCCAGTGTTCCTGGTAATAGAATTAGAGTGTTAATAGAGCCAAGGTTAATGGCAAATTAAGAGCTGATTTAATGTGCATGTTGGCTGAAAATGAATGGTCCTGGGTCAGGTGTTGGGAGATCAAACACTGTTTATTCATTTACTCATTATTCACTTTTACCAACCTTTATGGAAGATGTGTGTACTTTTGTACTCGACTCAAGTAAATTTGTCCAATGCTATTTTAAACAGGGTTTACATTGCTAATATGTACTGAGTGATATCGAGCAGCTGTGCATTGATTGAAGGTTATTCAATATTGACATGAAATTAACATTATGATTGTACTCATCAAGTTTTGATAAAAGCACCGATTCTTCAAATTAGCATTATATTGCGGTTTTAAATTTGGAAGGAAATAATGTTGTTGTAATAATCCCTCAGTTTCCTGCAGAAGCAGCTGCAGGATCCCTGCTGCGGCCAAACGGGGCTGAATAATTATAGGGCAAAACACTGAATACTAAACATTTTGAAATGAAAAACACTGTCAGCACATTCGTAGCTCCTTTTTACTAGAGACCGTGGGCTGCGGCGGTCCCTCTATATTGTCTATTTGTCAGCCGTAGATGGTTGTGTGGGTTTCTCTATCTGGTCTGAAACCTTTTCAGCATAGCCGGGTCTCGGTTCTCACACACACCAACCCCCCAATCCATCTCATTCTGTATGGGCAGTGCTTTTCTAATCCCTGCCTAATCTGAGACAGCTTTGTTTGCAATGAAAGAATCCACTGTGGAGGCACGAGAAGGAAGGGCCAAGTGTGGACTCCCCCTGGCCTTTTTAACTTTTAGACTTTATAGTGCTTTTATATTCAACAAAAAGTTAAGAGGTAGGGAGTCCAATAAGGAGTGACTGGTAGCCTTACCAGACAACAATAGCAGGACTGGTAGGTGCATGGTAGGTCAGTACGTGACAACTGGCTCGGTCAACAGAAATGAAGGGCTCAGGCGAAATTTAGCGTTTAGGTTTTTGCGTGGGGCCGTGCTGTTTCCCTGGTATCAGAATGTAATTCAGTGACTGTCACTGAGTAAACTTAGTTCTTTTTTTCCAACGAGAAACCAAGTACAAACGAACACTTACTGTTCCCCATCTTGCACCAGCTCTCACCAATTTTTGCTGGCAGAAATGGTGCCAGTCGATGTGATCTTACTGTATGTGGGAGGTGGTAATTGGAAGACCGGTTTGACGCTTGCATGAATTTGTGAGGTCTTGCAAGTGTTTGTTAAGGACCATGGAGGCATTGTTGGCAGAAACTATCTACAGTGGTGAGATGTTGTTGAGTAGGATAACTGGAATGACCCAAACAAATTGCCAGTATGCAGTTTCCTCTACCCACATTGGCAATCCCAAACAAGAAGAATTTCTTGTTTCTTCCTTTGGTCCCATTTTACATAGCAAGCCCAGCGTAGGACCGTGAAGAACTGGACCGATTCTGCTCTCTCTGAGCCACAGTGGGCTGACTGGATTCCTCGTTCTCCCACCAATGAAACATAAAAGTGCGATTGTCTGCCCACCTTTGGACACAGAGCACTTGATCGCTTCTAGTAATGTATGCATATAAAAATTAATTCACATTGAAAACTGGGAGTGGGACATGTGAATTCAAGAGAATCAAAGCGGGGTTGGATATTTTTAGTTCTTTCTACACAACATGCTCCAAAAATCTCTTTCCTATGGAACTTTTCAATTTATGAGCACATTTACTCCCTAGTGTGAAAAAGTGCAATCACGTAGCGTGGCAGCAACCCAAGGGTGGTGTGCAGAGACCAGAGGTCATTGCTGTTCATTACTTTTTTCATATTCAGTACAGATTGTCACAGTTATCCTTAGGTAGATTGGAGTGTGCGAGGAGAAATTGGTTTTTATCACGCTGGGGATGCCAGAAAGGCTATGTGACTGTGTTGATATTTGATTTGTGGAGCTTCAAAGATGAAGTGTTACCGCATTAATCATGGCAGATTAGCACAGTATTATTGCTTGATTTAGACATGGGAGCTATTTTTTTTTTGATTGAGGCACATTAAATGTCAAAGGGTTGTGATTTGCCAGATCAGGTCACAGTGTGCTACTGCATGGCATTCAGCCAGATGTTCTTCAAATGAATCAACAAGATCCCCATCAATCAGCTTAAAGGGTGTAATGTATTAGTGTGTGTGGGTGTCCGTCAGGTTGTGAACGTGAGTTCATGCTGTCTTTTCCCCTCTTCTCTTTAGGTCTCTCTAACTTGCTTTCTGTCTCTCGCTACTGTGGTCTTTTTGTTGTCGCTCCACAACTCCTAAGCTCCACAATCCCTGCTTTCTGCTGTGACTCACAGACTGTCAGGTGGAACCAGCAGGAGCATTAATCACGTCAGGCCCAGTGGTTAGACACGCATCAGAAGACTGTCTCCCCCCCCCCCCCCCTCTCTTTCTCACCCTCAGGTAGTATGGTGACACCCTGTTCTTATTAGTGGCCCAGCCCTTCATGCTCCTTGACTGAGACCTGATTTTTATGTCATTAATGTTATGTCGAAGGAGGGAAAACGTCTGGTGTATCTGCCAGTAACGTGATAGTGCTCTGTACAAACACTCTTTGTTGGCCCCATTTTCAACTAGAGTTGTAAAATGTGCTTGCGCTGGTCTCTTTCTGAATTCTCAAACACTCTGCAGAGGTCTCATCCACATTGGATGTGAAAATTGTTTGCAAAATAGCCATTCATTGCCAGGCCGTTGTACTTGATGTTGTTTTTGTTTTGTTTTTAAAGATGCATTTATCTTTGATGTATTATCTTTGTATAATGATGACATCTCCAGCCATAGCAGCAGCTCTGCTCTGCTCTCTCACAGAGGTCACTGGCTTCACTCTGCCACCCCCATCTCTCTCTGGTCCCCATCAGCCTACCCTTCTCCTCCTCCGACCTGACCTCCACTCCCCAAGCTTGTTTCCCATCTTTTCTCTTGTCCGTTGCTGTTTGTGCTCACAAGTAGAGGTAGAGAAGCTCTTTCTTCTTTCTTTTTCTTTCTTTCTTTCGTTCGTTCGTTCTTTCTTTCTTTCTTTCTTTTTTTCTTTCTTGCTGGCTGATTGTCTGAAATGCCAGCACATTGACTAACACAAACTGTATCACACACACACACACACACACACACACACACACACACACACACACACACACACACACACACACACACACACACACACAGTCCTGTCCTCTCTCCCTGAGACAGACATGTCAGGATGTAGTGAAGCGTTTTGAATGCGAATGCAATTCAGAGTTGTTGTTTTTTTTTACTATTAGCATGCTGGGCTGTCTGTCTCCAATCTGTCACCCCTTCTTTTTAGTTAACATTTGGTCATCTGTCCTGCATCTCACACGCACACACAGATACACTTTTTGACGAGATACATCACCTGCAGTGAACACTTTGACTAGGGATGTTGTGTGTGCAAAATCAGACAGCGTCTTCAGTAGTTCTTGTTGCAGTGGACAACATTCAGGTACACTGCAAGGCAAAGATGGCTTCATCTTGAAGTTTCCATAGCAACCAAGTGTCCTGGAGCAGTCCCTGAAGGGTAGGGGGAGCAACTGAAATAAAGCCACTTCTGCAATGTGGCATTGCCTATAGCAACCAAATGAGGCGGACGCCACTCCATCAGCTTTTTCTGATTGGCTGGGATGGACATATATTTGTCTGTTGTACCAATGATGAGCCCCTCCAACCCCCCCCCCCACACACACACACACACACACACGCACAGCTCCCAAAATAAAGCCACAATTAAAGACAGAGCTATTCATCAGGCCATAAGAGTCAGCATCTTGGTACTTGATAGAGACACAATTAGGGAGGTAGAGAAGAGAAGAAGGAGAGGAGCAGGGAGGAGTAGATGGAGAAGATGAGAGCAGAGTTGGGGGGGGGCGGGTTACAAAAAACTCAGAATACAACATGAGAAGATTGTGAATTCCCAAAAGGAGCAAGACATTAAAATGGATGATATGAAAGGAACAGAAAGAAGAGGGAGGAATCCAGGAAGAAGGGATGGATGGTGAAATTACGGGCAGGAGGAAGGATTGAAGGAAAGGAGACTGAAAGAGAGAAGGGAGGGAAATAAAGAATGAAAAGTAAGAGGCTGTCAGAAACCAGAAGGGAAAAAAGATGGATGTTGAAGGGGGGGGACGTAAAACAGTGGGAGAATGGTTGAGAAAAAATATGCCTCTATAATAAATGTTCTCCTGTATCATTTGATAGTATACACTTACACAAGACGGCAAATAAATTTAAAGAGATCTTGACACACAGCAAAGCCCACAAGGCAGAACAAAACCTGTGGTATTGTGTGTTACAGATGCCCTAGGCTGCCACGACACCCAACCATCCATAAATCACACGCAGAAATAAATGTCGGTCTACCTGAGTCAATGTTAATCCAATGATCTCAACAAGACAAGAACAAAGAGCCACATGAAGCAGTCGATCTGATTAATACCGTTTTAGCTGATGCTATCTCCCCTGCTATTATTCAGTCCCGGCTGAAATAACACAAGGCGCCGTCTTTGCACTGATCCACTGAACGTCTTTCTTTCTTTTTTGTTTTGTTTTTTGGGTGGCAAAATCCCAAACCAAAAGAAAATCAACTGATGTATGGCACCTGTTCAAATCAATGACATAAAAACCTGCCTTTTTCATTTTGCTTTTTCACGCACGATAATAATCTCCGGGATGTAAACTTGCAGGCCGATACAGTTAGCTTTTCTCCTGTCATCAGCACATTATTTGAACACAGCTCTACAGGGCCTGCCCTGTTTACCCTGTCCCCTTGTTGCTTTTACAAGCAGAGGTATTCTCCCATGTCCACATCCTGTCAGGAGCCATCAGATAAGAGATGGTGGTGATAGCAAAGCTCGCGACTGTTGACTGGTATAGTGCTCTGGGCGATGCGTGGATCACGGGAGTGGATGGCTCTTTGTTCGAGTCCTTAATGAGCTGTTGATGTCAGTCGATACAGGGCACGGTGTTTTGGTTTGACTTTTTCATTTTAGTTTTAAGTGGACTTGTCATTGTGTTGGTGTTGTTTTTATTCCAGTTTTTGGGAACCTAATGACAGTATATAACCGCCTCTTGCCACCAGATGTTGGCCTTCCTTATTGTTTGTTGCAAATCCTTCACGGTCATGTTATGTTATCAATTATAGTATGGAATAATAGTTCTGCTCAAGGACAGTTTTGATACACGCAAGCAATACCACCCGGCTTGACAGTGATATCAAGTCTTAGTCGTTTTTAGTAGTCCATTGGTAGAACTGCCACTATGACCTGCGTGGAAAAACAACAAGTTGCATTAGTATTGAAAGGATCAGTTTTTTGAAGATATCTCTTCTGTTGTGCTCGCTTCTCTTTGGTGTGCTACGATATTATTTTTGGTCTTTTTGGATTGTATTGTTTTTTTCTGCTCTGTTTTTTTCTTTTTTGGATTTTGTAGATAACCTTGTAGCGTTATGTTTGTACTGACCTGCATTCCGTACTTACAGAGTAGTCACGTGATCATGCAGCCTAGTGGCGGCATACGCCCATTTCACGCCGCGGCCATCTTGGATTTGAAAAAAAACAAGTGGTGGGAATTTAGCCACGCCCCCTTACTCAATCGGAAATCAATGCAGCTGGGGCCAGCAGCAAACATGGTTTGGACTACAAAACCTCGAGCACCTACCGTCATTTACCACAATATGAAAACTAAGCTGGATCTTTTCTTTTTCGAGTACTTTCTGCCTCTCCTGTGCCAGTGAGGAGAGACACACACACAGGGCTGTATTCAAAGAAGCTGTTTAATCACAATAAAATAAAAAATAAGATACATTTCATTTTTATACTGTACATTCAATATTTATACATTAGATTGTCCCATCTACAATATTTTCATTATTTGTCCTTTAACTTTAACAAAACTGTTGGTTCATTTTAAACTAAAATATGTTCAGTCAACTGTCATTCCGTTGTAGCAATAAATTGGAACTCGCTACCAACTCAAATCATCAATTGTTTACTAAACTAAGATAGTGATTGCTCATCTCAAGGTGTGGGCTAAAAAATGGGACTGTACTGAAATGAAGTTAAATATGTTTCAATCTATCTAAGGTTTGTGTGCACTATTTTCTTGTCAGCTGAATTTAACAAAGGTTTAAAACAGTTGTCCCTGAAAATTTGTTAGGAGAGCACACACTGTCCGCAGTTGGTTGACTGTTCCATTTAGTGAAAGGGGTATGACTCCATCAAAAATGTGGTACTGCTTTATGCGTCTTATTGACCGTTCGACGTGTATTCTCAAGCCAGCAATACTCTGTGTGTCTGTGAGCTCATCACAGCTAAACTGTCCACTTGGGCCTAAAAATGCAGGGATGACAAGTTTTACATCTATTTCATCGAACAGGTCTTTGATAAGGAAGCCCTTATCGGCCATGACCTCATCACCTGACTCTAAGAGGTCCAGAACACCTGACCTCTTAGTTATCTCCTTATCAGAAATACATCCTGTGTATAGATTACTTACCAGGCTAACTGACCCTGAGGGAGTGATCCCAATTCGGGATTTCAGTGTAGTGTTACTTTTATAGTGGGAGTATGTCATGGTGTTCAAAACCTTCGAACTAGCTGTCTCGATGCGGATCTCTGTGCAGTCTAGTATCACTCTTGTGTTTGGGTAGAATTCCCTGAATACTGGTGGCATTAGCTCGTCTACTGCTGCTCTACTAGGCCATATTGGGAGGGTCCCTAACATAAAGAGCAAATAGTTGGCCCACGTTGTACAGTTCCTGCTGACTGTGGCCGGCGACACATTGAATCGTACAGATAAATCCAGAGCAAAAAAGCCCTGCCTCACATGGCACAAGAACAGGAAAAACTGATCAATCAGCGATAAATGCTCTGCATGGAAGCCAGACACAGAAATGTGTTCTAGGTTATGGCTGTTCCTTTGCATTTGAGTCCATCGCACCATGGACTCTGCAGTAGGCTGTAAAGCTAGGAAGAGTGCTTTGAGGGTGTGGTAATCCTTAAAACCAGTGTAAAACCTGATCAGATTGGGCGCACACTGGAAGCGTTCTAGACCAAAACGCTCACTTTTCAGCTTTTTATTTTCGTCCTCCAGGAAAGCGATGCATTTCTTTACTGCGTCAAGCTGGTCTTCCACAGAAAGGGGCTTCACGTCGTAGTCATGATCAGGTAGAGTCGCCCAAACCTCACTGGACACATGAGGATATGTCATACATGTGGGAAGCAATATAAATCCACACATTTTCCTGTTATCAAGATGATGTGCCAGAACAGAGCTATCCACTATTGAAGGATTAGTGAATATATATATATATATATATATATATATATATATATATATATACAGATGTATCTCTCCCTTCTTTGATAGGAGTTGCAGGATGGTACACAGCAGTACGACATGTTGCTTCCAGCAGTGTTTTCAATTAAGTAAGAATGGGGCGTGGCTAAATTCCCACCGCTTGGTTTTTTAAATCCAAGATGGCCGCGGCGTGAAATGGGCGTATTATACACACAGCTACATGCCCGTATACTGTACCTGAGTTCCCCTGCAATGATTATAAACATCAAGCCTAAACGCTAACACTGCCTCGATGCGAGTCATTCTACATGGTGTCAGAAGTGAAACCTGATACTTTCCCGACTCGAAAGGTACATAGTCAGATCCGACGCCTTGTTCGGCAAAGTGAGTTTAGTTAGCGGCACTGGCTAACTAACGTAGCCGTTCCCTCTGCACGCAAGGAACTCAAAGACGAAAGAAGAAAAAACTCGCTAGAAGGACGACAATGGCAGACGGATTTCGGCGACCAGATGGTAATGTAGCAGAGAATTGGCGCATATTCGAGCAGGAATACGACATATTCATCGCCGCAGCGCACAGTGACAAACCCGCCAAAGTGCAAGCATACATACTGCTAAACTTAGCAGGAGCAGAGGCGATCGAACGTGAATGCTCATTCACGTATTTACCAGCGGTGCTAGCAGAAGATGGGGTCGTCATAAGGCGGGCAGAGACACGAGAAGACCCGGAATGTTTGAAAAGAAAATTCAGGGAAATTTGCAACCCTTAGACAAACCTCACCATGGAGAGGCATTCCTTCAAAACCAGAAACCTGGGGAAACAGTGGAAGCATATGTGAGTACACTCAGGATCAAATCTAAAAGCTGTAATTTCGGAGTTCTCCAGGAGGAGCTGATCAGAGACCGTTTAGTGTGTGGCATTACCAGTGATAGTGTCAGAAAAGCACTACTCAAGGAAAGTGAGCTAACTCTAGCTAAGGCTATTCGTATGTGTCAAATAAGTGAACTAGCTGAGCAACACAGCAAAACTCTGACCACTCCAATGCATGCCCCAGTCAGCATGGATGCTGTCCAATATACAAAAGCCTTTAGAAAAAAGCAGAAGGGAGTCAGATTAACGTCTCAGAGTGAACAAACTCCAACAACAGGGATCACCAACTGCAGAAATTGCGGTGGAAATCACCCACCAAGGGAGTGTCCGGCATATGGGCAGCAGTGCCACAACTGCAACAAATATAACAATTTCAAAAGGTACTACAGGTCCGCTAGACAAGCTCGTGCATACAAACCTGTCAATCATCTGGTCACAGCAGAGGACTCAGACAGCAGCGATGGCTCATTTCATGTAGATGGACTATCACTAGACACTAGAGAAATCAACACAATCAACCTGGAGAACATAAAGAACAAAAAGGAGATCTATTGCTCCATCACAGTGAATGGCAAACCATTGAAACTAAAAGTATACACTGGGGCCAAGTGTAATGTCATCTCCTCAGACACTTACAACTTCGTGAAACAGGTAGAGAAAAACGACAAGACACAGACAGCCAAATTAGTCGCATACAGTGGAACCGTGATCCACACAGAAGGCACTGCGCTGCTAAACTGTAAAATGAGGACACAGACACACACACTGCAGTTCCATGTGGTGAAAAACAATGTCCAACCACTACTTGGCCTACCAGACTGCCTAAAGATGGACTTAATCCCTCTAAACAACAACGTACATCAAGTTGACGTCAACGAGGATTCAACATTTTCACACAAACTATTCTCTGAATATGTTGACCTGTTCAACGACGAGATTGGCTCACTACCAGTAACATACACAATGAAAGTTGATCCAAATGTCACACCTGTCGTGAGGCCACCAAGGCGCATCCCCGTAGCGATGAAGGACAAAGTCAAAAAAGAGCTGGATCGGATGGTGACATAGGGAGTAATCACACCGATGACAGAGCCCACAGAATGGGTTTCTGCAATGGTTGCCACACACAAGAAGGACACTGACAACATTCGCATATGCATCGATCCACATGACTTGAATGAAGCTTTAATGCGCCCTCACCATCCTATGCACACAGTCGAAGAGGTGGCTACACAAATGTCTGACACCGCTGTGTTTTCGGTGCTCATTCTGGCAAATCAAACTAGACACAGAATCCTCCATCCGAACAACATTTGCCACACCCCTGGGGAGGTTCAGATTCCTGAGAATGCCCTTTGGAATCAGTTCGGCATCAGAGGTCTTCCAGCGGGCGATGGAGCAGGTCTTCACAGGCTATCCATGTGCGATCATCGTCGATGACATCATCGTGGGTTGCAACGGAGTAGAGGAATATGATGCCAACCTCAAAAAGGTCCTGGACAGGGCTCGGAAAGTGAAGCTCAGACTGAATCCGGTAAAATGCAGGTTCAGACTCAAACAGGTGAGCTACGTGGGACACGTCTTCACAGACCAGGGACTCAAAGCTGACCCTGCAAAGATAAAAGCAATCGCTGAGATACCCCCACCTGAAGACAAGGCTGCTCTTCAGAGATTCTTAGGAATGACAACATATCTTGGAAAGTTCATCCCTAAATCCAGCGAACTGTCTGCACCACTCCACCAGCTGCTGCAACGTGAAGTAGCCTGGTGTTGGGAAAAGGAACACGAAGATGCATTCAACAGACTGAAGGCCCACATATCAAGCCCTCCGGTGCTGAAATACTACAACGTGAGAAAGCCTGTCACACTCACCTGTGATGCATCACAGTATGGCCTCGGTGCAGCTTGCCTACAGGGAGGCGAACCCATAGCATATGCCTCGCGCACCTTGACGAAGACTGAGACAAGATATGCTCAGATAGAAAAGGAGCTGCTGGCGGTGGTGTTTGCATGTTTCAAGTTCTACGACTATGTCTACGGCAAGCCATGCACAGTCAAAACTGACCATCAGCCCCTCATCACAATCCTGAACAAACCAATCCACACTGCACCAGCGCGTCTGCAACACATGATGCTGAAGCTGCACAAGTTCAACTTGACGCTTTTCTACAAGAAAGGGAAGTTCATGTACTTGGCCAACACGCTGTCTCATGCACCAAGGAAAAGCACATCACAGCATCAAACTGAACAGAACGACTTCAAAGTGATGGCAGTCCAGCCCATCTTGTCAAATCGCCTGAAGGAGCTGCGAGAACACACAGCTGCAGACTCTTCAATGCAAGCTCTCTGCCGCACTATAAAGCAAGGATGGCCCGACTGAGCAAGCAGTATTGCAGCCGCTGCAAGACCATTCTTTGCATTCCGGGATGAGCTCACCATTGACAATGACATTGTAATGAAAGGAACAAGAGTGGTCATTCCCCAAACACTACAGTCTGAGTACCTGACCATTCTACACAAAGGACATCCTGGGGCCGAAGCAACGAAACGCAGAGCACGTGATGTTGCATTCTGGCCATCCATGGCAAAGGATGTTGAGAACATGGTCCAGGCCTGCAGTGTGTGCAACAGTCTAAAAGGACATCAACAGAAAGAGCCACTGCAACCCACCCCAATCCCAGAACTGCCCTGGTCCACCGTCGCCACAGACATCTTCAAGTGGAACAGTCACCACTACCTGGTCTTGGTCGACTCGTACTCAGGGTGGTTTGAAATCGATCCACTTAAAAACCTATCTTCACAAAGTGTGGTCAACAAGCTAAAGTGGCACTTCTCAGTCCATGGCGTCCCTGACACTGTCTTTTCAGACAGTGGCACCCAGTTCTCCAGTCAGACTTTTCGTTAGTTTGCCACAACCTGGGGTTTCCACCACGCCACCAGCAGTCCTCAATACCCGCAAGCAAACGGCCTGGCAGAACGGGCAGTTCGAAGCGCAATGAGGCTGTTAGGGCTCGGTCTGTTGACCAACCTGGCAACCAGCAATGAGAGCGGGGGAAGGGCGCGTTTGAAACACCTGCAGCCTACCTACTCGTTAACCACTCTAGTATAAGTTTGTTTGCTTTCCAGAACTCGTCGCGAGTTCGTCCTGAACAGTCCCGTGAGTAAATTCTTCGTCTCGAGTTTTGTGACATTTCTGTGTCTCCCGGTGGAGTACAGATTGTAGTATTCTCCGTGTTTTTGCTTGTTTGATTATTCCCTTGTGTCAGTTCTCCTTGAGAGCTTGTTCGGAGAAGAACTCTCTTTGTGTTTTCCCCATTGGATTTTCCCATCGTGATTTTCTAGTTGAGATCAAGTTTTTGATATTCTAATTTCTCCTCTCTCACTGTGGATCTTATTACTCGGTTGGACTTCTACCTTAAAGGAGCAGTTTGTGTTTTTTTCCCTTTCGGACTTTAAAGGAGCAGTTTGTGTTTTTTTTCCCTTTCGGACTTTAAAGGATCAGTTTACGTTTTTTCCCTTTCGGACTTTAAAGGAGCAGTTTACGTTTTTTTCCCTTTCGGACTTTAAGGGAGCAGTTTACGTTTTTTCCCATTTTTAAGAAGCTATTCTCAAGTTCCGCCTGAAGCGCCTCCCCCTTCTGTCCAGGCCCGGCCGGCTCTCCTCTACGAGTCCTGCCAGGTTGGTGCTTTACTTTGTCTTGTGTTGTCGCTATTGGGTTCGTTCTACAAACCTTAACAGTACGAACTCGCCCTCACTATGAACCCAGACAACCTAGACGCCAATCCTGTCCAGGCTGCTCTCTATAAGCAGATTCAGCTTACAGCCTCCCACGGCCAGCAACTACAAGAGGCCGCTGTTGCCATGCAGGGCCTCCGGGCTCAGGTGCAACCCCTCCAGGCTTCGGTGGATTCTCTTTCGGCCCAGCAAGCGGCGCTCGCGAGCCAACAAGAGGAGGTTCTTAAGCAGTTGCAAACTCTCACAGTGGCTATCACCATCCAGCCAGCTGTCCCACCAGTTCCGGCCGCCCCTCCTCCAGCAGTGCCCGCAGCCGTTGCCTTAGACAATCCTACCGTTTATGTTTCGGATTTCCGGGAGCCCAGTATCTCCAATCCCAAGCCTTTTGATGGCAACTTTGAGACCTGTGCCACGTTCATCATGCAGTGTGAGCTTGTCTTCGCCCACCATTCCAGGGGGTTCACCACAGATGCTGCAAGAGTTGCTTACGTGACTAACCTGCTGACTGGCCGCGCTGCTCAGTGGGCCACTGCTTCCTGGTCCATGGGGGCCAGTTTCTGCTCTTCCTACAATGACTTTGTGGCTGAGCTTCGGAAGGTATTCCATCATCCAGTGTACGGTCAGGATCCGGGTGTCCGATTGAGCAGGATCCAGCAGGGCAGTGGCAGTGTCACTGACTACTCAGTCGAGTTCAGGCTGGCTGCGGCTGAGAGTGGCTGGAACGACCAGTCACTTCGGGTAACCTTCCGTAGGGGCCTCAGCGATGCCGTCAAGGATCAGCTAGCCACCCGGGAGGATCCTACCTCTCTCGACGACCTTATCAGCCTTGCCATCCGCATCGATGGACGTCTCCGCGAGAGAAGGCGCGAGCGAGGTCTACGGGGAACCGTTTCTACCTCTCAGCCATCCAGAGCTTCCGAAGGGGGCTCTTCTTCGTCGCACTCCACTTCCCCTGTGGCAAGCCTCTCCTCCTCCCAGACAGTGACAGAGGAGGAACCTATGCAGCTTGGGCGTACACGACTGACTCCCGCTGAACGTGAGGCCCGGTTCAAGGCAGGTCTCTGTCTTTACTGCGGTCTTAAGGGACACCGGATCAGCAAGTGTCCTACGCGGCCAAAAGATTAGGCTCACTGGGACCCCGGGAGATCCTAGTGAGCCGTCTTTCCTGTTCCCGCCATCCTGCTCCGGCTAACCATCTTGTGAGCGTTACCCTGGCTTGGGCAGACCAGCGGCTCACTGTAGGCGCACTCATCGATTCGGGAGCTGATGGGTGTTTCTTGGACTCTACGTTTGCTGCTCAAGCTAACATTCCATGTGAGGAATTGGAGAGGCCAATAGAGGCCTTTGCTCTGGATGAGCGCCGCCTGGCCAGTGTTACCCGACAGTCCTGTCCCGTGTCTCTCACTATTGCTGGAAACCATGTGGAGAGCCTTCAGTTCTTCGTCATCCAGTCTCCCTTAGTTCCTGTGATCTTGGGGCGTCCCTGGTTGGCTCAGCATGAGCCACACATTGCTTGGTCGTCTGGTAACATTTTGGAGTGGAGCTCCTCCTGTCACGCCCGGTGTCTTCAGGCCGCACCTGGTCCAGCAGTCCAGACTGTTCCGATTGCCCCTCCTCCCGATCTTTCCTCTGTTCCTCCCGAGTATCATGATTTCGGGGAGGTCTTCAGCAAGACGCGGGCTCAGTCTCTCCCTCCGCATCGGCCATATGATTGTGCTATCAACCTCCGTCCTGGGGCCTCTCTCCCTAGCAGTCGTCTTTACAGCCTTTCCATTCCCGAGAAGGCTGCTATGGACGATTACATTTCAGAATCGTTGGCGGCAGGGCTCATCTGACCCTCATCCTCCCAGGTGGCAGCTGGTTTCTTTTTCGTTAAGAAGAAGGATGGTGGTCTCCGACCCTGCATTGATTATCGCCAACTCAACGACATCACCATCAAGAATAAATACCCCCTGCCTCTGATGAGCTCCACCCTCGAACCCCTGACCCAGGCGACTGTCTTCACTAAGCTGGATCTCCGGAACGCCTACCATCTCGTTCGGATCCGGAAAGGGGACGAGTGGAAGACAGCCTTTAAGACTCCCCGTGGTCATTATGAGTACCTGGTAATGCCGTTCGGCCTCACCAACGCCCCGGCGGTGTTCCAGGCACTCATGAATGACATCCTTCGCGACATGCTCGACCAATTCGTTGTCGTCTACCTTGATGACATCCTCATCTTCTCCAGGTCCCTCGAGGAGCATGTCCAGCACGTGCGGCAGGTTCTCGAACGCCTCCTTCGTAACCGGCTGTTCGTCAAGGCTGAGAAATGCCTGTTCCATTCTGAGTCAGTGGACTACTTAGGTTTTATCGTGGAGGGAGGCAAGACTCGAGCTGATCCTCGCAAGATCAAAGCGGTGGTGGAATGGCCGGATCCTAAGTCACGTAAGGAACTGCAGAGCTTCCTCGGGTTCGCGAACTTTTACAGGAGGTTCGTCCGAAACTACAGCTCTGTAGCAGAACCCCTCACCCGTCTAACCTCCCCCTCTCAGCCGTTCGTCTGGTCCCCAGCTGCTCGCTCTGCATTTCTGTCGCTCAAGGAGAGGTTCACCAGTGCCCCCGTCCTACTCCATCCCGATCCCAAGAGGCAGTTCATAGTTGAGGTGGACGCTTCGGACACCGGATTGGGGGCTGTGCTCTCCCAACGATCAGAGACCGACCAGAAGGTTCATCCTTGCGCGTTCTTCTCCCGCCGGTTCCTTCCCGCCGAGGAGAACTACGATGTTGGTAATCGGGAGCTTCTCGCTGTAGTGGCTGCACTTGAGGAATGGCGCCATTGGCTGGAGGGGGCAGAGCATCCATTTACCATCTGGACTGATCATAAGAACCTGACGTTCATCCGGGCAACCAAACGTCTCAATGGTCGGCAGGCACGGTGGGCCAGTTTCCTCAGTCGGTTCGACTTCACACTGACTTATCGTCCTGGCTCCCGCAACACCAAGGCAGATGCTCTGTCTCGTCAACACCTTAAGGAACCTGTAACGGTGGAGCCAAGTCCCGTCCTCCCTGAGACCAAGGTCGTTGGCGTGGTGACCTGGGGCCTTGAAACGGTGGTCAAGCGCGCCTTGCGCTCCAGTCCAGCCCCGAGCAACGTGCCGCCTCGCCGACTGTTTGTTCCGGACTCAGTGAGGTCTCGGGTCCTCAAATGGGGCCACACCAGTCAGCTCGCTTGCCACCCTGGAGTCCACCGCACTTTCACTTTCATAGCTCGACGGTTCTGGTGGCCCACTATGAGGAGGGACGTCAAGGAGTTCGTCATGGCCTGCACCATCTGTGCCCGCAGCAAGGCCTCTCACCAGGCACCGGCTGGTCTGCTGCAGCCCCTTCCTATTCCCAGTCGGCCCTGGTCCCATGTGGCGTTGGATTTTGTCTCTGGACTTCCTCCGTCTCAGGGCAACACAGTGATCCTGACGGTGGTGGATCGCTTCAGCAAGGGTGTTCACCTGGTGGCTTTGCCTAAGCTTCCTTCTGCTTCAGAAACCGCTGACCTCCTGATGAGCCACGTCTTCCGTTTGCATGGACTTCCCAAGGACATTGTGTCAGACAGAGGGCCCCAGTTTGTTTCCCGTGTGTGGCGTGCTTTCTGCAAGGGGTTGGGCGCCTCGGTCAGCCTTTCGTCGGGATATCATCCGCAGACTAACGGACAGACTGAGAGGATGAACCAGAGTGTGGAATCTGCTCTCCGTTGCGTCGCTGCCAAGAAGCCAACCTCCTGGAGTCAGTTTCTCCCCTGGGTCGAGTATGCGGTCAACTCCCTGGTCAGCTCCGCCACCGGCCTCTCGCCCTTTGAGGCATCCCTGGGTTACCAGCCGCCCGTCTTCTCTGCACAGGAGTCCGAAGTGGAGGTTCCCTCCGTGCAGACTCATCTGGACCGCTGTCGTCGTGTCTGGGAGATCACCAGGGCTGCGCTGCTCCGTGCTACGGAACGTGCCAGACGAGGAGCTAACCGTCGCCGATCCACAGCACCAGCTTACCAACCCGGACAGAGAGTCTGGCTGTCCACCAAGGATCTCCCCCTTCAATCCTCTGCCAAGAAGCTGAATCCCCAGTTCGTTGGACCCTTCGAGATCCAGGAAGTACCCAGTCCTGCAGTTGTGCGTCTTAAGCTCCCAGCCTCCATGAAGATCCATCCGGTTTTTCATGTGTCCCGAGTAAAGCCTGTCTCCGAGAGCCCCCTTATGCCTCCGGCCCCAGCTCCGCCTCCCCCTGAGATTGTGGATGGGCATCCACAGTGGAAGGTCCGTCGGCTGATGGACGTCCGACGCAGGGGACGGGGGTTCCAGTATTTGGTTGACTGGGAGGGCTATGGGGTGGAGGAACGAAGCTGGGTATCCCGCCAGCTCATCATGGACCCTGGTCTGCTCGCTGAGTTCTATCGCCGTCACCCTGACAAGCCTGGCAGGTCGCCTGGTGGCTCCCGTAGAGGGGGGGGGTACTGTTAGGGCTCGGTCTGTTGACCAACCTGGCAACCAGCAATGAGAGCGGGGGAAGGGCGCGTCTGAAACACCTGCAGCCTACCTACTCGTTAACCACTCTAGTATAAGTTTGTTTGCTTTCCAGAACTCGTCGCGAGTTCGTCCTGAACAGTCCCGTGAGTAAATTCTTCGTCTCGAGTTTTGTGACATTTCTGTGTCTCCCGGTGGAGTACAGATTGTAGTATTCTCCGTGTTTTTGCTTGTTTGATTATTCCCTTGTGTCAGTTCTCCTTGAGAGCTTGTTCGGAGAAGAACTCTCTTTGTGTTTTCCCCATTGGATTTTCCCATCGTGATTTTCTAGTTGAGATCAAGTTTTTGATATTCTAATTTCTCCTCTCTCACTGTGGATCTTATTACTCGGTTGGACTTCTACCTTAAAGGAGCAGTTTGTGTTTTTTTCCCTTTCGGACTTTAAAGGAGCAGTTTGTGTTTTTTTTCCCTTTCGGACTTTAAAGGATCAGTTTACGTTTTTTCCCTTTCGGACTTTAAAGGAGCAGTTTACGTTTTTTTCCCTTTCGGACTTTAAGGGAGCAGTTTACGTTTTTTCCCATTTTTAAGAAGCTATTCTCAAGTTCCGCCTGAAGCGCCTCCCCCTTCTGTCCAGGCCCGGCCGGCTCTCCTCTACGAGTCCTGCCAGGTTGGTGCTTTACTTTGTCTTGTGTTGTCGCTATTGGGTTCGTTCTACAAACCTTAACAGAGGCTGCTTGAAACTTCAAAGAGAGATGGGACAGATCTACTTCTGAATCTGCTGAACATTCGGAACGTGCCACGAGATACAACCCTGGGCTCTCCCGCTCAGCGTCTCCTATCTAGGAGAACACGCACTGCCCTACCTGCCAGCCAGCAGCTATTGGCGCCGTTGTCAAAAGACACTGTAACGGTCCGGGCTCAGCTGTCAAAGAAACGGGGAATGCAGGAAGCGCACTATGACAAGTCAAGTAGACCACTGCCTGCACTGGAACCATCCCAAATGGTCCGTCTTCAGACTACCAAGGGACATGACAAGATCGGAGTGATCAAAAAGGAAGTGCAATGAACCTAGATCTTAAATCGTTGAATCGGAAGGAAAGGAATACAGGAGAAACTGACGGCACATTCTGCCAGTATCCGAACCTCAACATATCCTCGACCAAAATGAACACATTCCATCAGTACTTACCAGAGAGCAAGACAAGGATGGCACTCAAGTGGAACACATTCCATCAGTACTGACTAGAGAGCCAGACCATGGCACTCAAGCGACCACTGAAGAGCCACCAGTCGTGGAGCCACCTGGACAATCTCAATCCCCCTATATCACAAGATCTGGGAGGATTTCAAAGCCCAACCCAAAATACACTGAACAAAGAGTGCATGGACACAAGAACTGACTTGCCTTGTTGGTTGAAATGTTAAATGGTAAATTCTACCTACCATCATAAGTATACGTCTCTTGTTGAAATGTTGTTGAAATGTTTAATGTGTGGTGACCCACATCTATATAACGAAAGACATTCACCTAAGAGGACGGTGTACCTTTAAGGGAAGAGGCGAGGGGTCAGATAATGCACTTCCGCTTCCGGTTCACAGTTCGTTGTCGAATGTATGACATGCTAAGTTGGAGCTAGTAAACTACCTCGACTACGTCTACTCTCACGTCTCCTGATACGTGTACTAATACGAGTATGTCTGACAATGAAGACGCCGGTGCTAACAACATGGCTATTGGTAACGCTAGCATTTATGCCGCTACTGTGAAGCTACCCGACTTTTGGCAGCATAATCCACGGCCGTGGTTTCAACATGTAGAAGCCCAGTTCCAGCTGAGAGGGATAATGCAGGATGCAACGCAGTACTTCCACGTAGTGGCGGCGTTAGACGCATCGACAACGGCGCGAGCAATGACACTGTTGGAAGCTCCGCCAGCTGCTGGCAAGTACGATGCTATAAAGACATTCCTCCTGAAACTATTTGAACTGTCGGAGCTGGAGAAGGCAGACCGTTTACTGTCCCTGAATGGCCTCGGCGACGGCAAACCGTCTGAGTTAATGGAAAAAATGCTGTCTGTGCTGGGATCGGCTGATCTGGCCTTTCTTTTCACACACATTTTTCTGAGGCAGCTCCCCGCACCTGTACGCACAGCACTGGCCAGTTCTCCTCTCGCCGCCTCCAAGGACTACCGTTCTCTGGCTGCTGAAGCAGACAGGGTTTTCCTGGCCAACCGGCAACAGTTTGTGCATGCCCTGCTACCCCACAAGACCGCCCCACCACCACCTGTGTACGACTATATGGACACCGCGGCTGCGGTGACAGCCCGCCGCCAACCTGACGACGGGCTCTGTTATTACCATGCCAGGTTTGGGGCAAAAGCAAAACAGTGTCGCAAACCCTGCAGTTACAGGGTTCAGGGAAATGCCAAGGCCGGCGCTCGTTAACGGCTATGGGCGCCAGCCGTGACTGCAAGCTGTTGTTCATCAGAGACTCCTTGTCGGGCCGGCGGCTGCTGATTGACTCTGGCGCTCAACGCAGCATACTACCAGCACAAGCTGTCGACACAATGACCGACAGTCACGGCCCCCAGATGGACGCCGCCAACGGCACGTCCATTCGGACGTACGGTATCAGACATGTGGACGTGTGTTTTGGCGGCCGACGTTTCGGCTGGGACTTTGTGATGACTGCTGTATCCACCCCGCTCCTAGGTGCGGATTTCCTCTGTGCTTTCAACCTGCTGGTGGATGTTAAAAACTGTCGCGTGATTGATGCCGTCTCTTTTGTGTCATACCCCTGCACGCTTGGGGGGGGCTGGAGCGCTGTGCCTCGCTAACACACTCTCCACCGGGGATTCATACCAACGCCTGCTCGCCAATTTCCCCGAGCTCACCACACCCACCTTCTCCTCGGCGGTGGCCAAGCACGGCGTGGAACATCATATCACCACAGTGGGCCCCCCAGTTTACGCCCGGGCCCGACGCCTCGACTCGGCCAAGCTCGCAATAGCCAGGGAGGAGTTTTTGACTATGGAGCGCCTCGGCATTGTCTGCCGTTCTGACAGCCCGTGGGCTTCCCCTCTTCACATGGTTACTAAGGCCGACGGGGGTTGGCGCCCGTGCGGGGACTACCGTCGCCTAAACAATGCCACGACCCCCGACCGGTACCCCATACCGCACATACAAGATTTCTCTACCCACCTGGCGGGCGCTGCCATCTATTCCAAAATCGACTTAGTGCGGGGGTATCACCAAGTGCCGGTCCACCCACTGGATGTCCCAAAAACGGCTGTCATCACACCCTTTGGGCTCTTTGAGTTCTTACGTATGCCTTTCGGCCTTAAAGAGGCGGTGCAGACGTTTCAGCGCCTTATGGATTCTGTGCTCCGCGACAGGCCATTTTTGTTTGTGTACTTAGACGACATCCTCGTGGCCAGCGCGTCGGCGGAGGAACACATGACGCACCTCAGACAGCTGTTTGACAGGCTCAGCGAACACGGCCTCATCATCAACCCAGCTAAGTGTCAGTTCGGGGAGTCGTCCATCACCTTCCTCGGGCACCACATCACTCCACAGGGGGCCGTTCCCCTCCCTGCCAGGGTTGAGGCTGTCACCATGTTCCCCCGCCCCCGCACTGTACAGTCGCTGCAGGAATTCCTGGGCATGGTGAACTTTTATAACCGTTTCCTGCCCCGTGCCGCCCACATCATGCGTCCCCTGTATGAGGCCCTGCGAGGTAAGAAGTCTAAGGACGAGCTGGACTGGTCTTCGGGGATGGACGAGGCTTTTGTGGCCGCCAAGACTGCGCTGGCCAACGCTGCGCTGCTAGCTCACCCGTTGCCTGCCGCCCCCATAGCCCTTACAACGGATGCCTCCGACTACGCCGTGGGGGCCGTGTGTGAGCAGTGGGTGGGGGGGGGGCTGGCAGCCGTTGGCGTTCTTCAGTAAACAACTCCGTGAGAGCGAGCGCAAATACAGCACCTTTGATAAGGAACTACTGGGTCTCTTCCTCACAACCAGACACTTTAGGTTCCTATTGGAGGGCCGACAGTTCACCGCTTTCGTGGACCACAAACCGCTGACGTTCTGTATGGCCAAAACCTCAGAACCGTGGTCTGGGCGTCAACAGCGCCATCTCGCGGCGGTTTCCGAGTTTACCACGGACATACAACACGCGTCGGGCAAGGATAACTTCGTCGCCGACTGCCTTTCACATGCTGTTGTTAACGCCGTTCACTTGGGACTCGACTACGCCGCTATGGCAGCGGACCAAGCCAAGGACGCGACCGTTCAAGACTACCGGTCGACCCCTACGGCGCTACGGCTGGAGGACGTAACGTTCGACGCGGCCAACACCACCCTCCTCTGTGACATCTCCACCGGTCAACCGCACCCCCTGGTGCCTACTTCCTGGCGGCGCCGAATTTTCGACACCGTCCACGGCCTTTCCCACCCGGGAGTGAAGGCCTCGACCAAGCTGGTGAGCGTCAAGTTCGTTTGGCCTGGGCTCCGTAAGGATGTTAGAGCCTGGGCCGGCTCGTGTGTGGCGTGCCAACGCGCCAAGGTGCACCGCCATACCTAGGTCCCTTTGGCGCCGTTTGTGGTTCCAGAGAGGCGGTTTGACCACGTCAATGTTGACCTGGTGGGTCCCCTGCCCCCCTCCCGTGGTTATACGTTCCTCCTCACTATCGTGGACAGGGCCACCAGGTGGCCAGAGGCTATTCCCTTGTCCTCCACGACGGCAGCAGAGATAGCATGGGCGTTCATCGGCTGCTGGGTGGCCCGTTTCGGCACGCCTGGTGACATCACGAGCGACCGGGGCTCCCAGTTTACCTCGGAGCTCTGGACGGCGGTCGCTGAGCACTACGGCGTACAACCCGCAGAGCAACGGACTTTGTGAGCGGTTCCATCGGGACATGAAAGCCGCTCTGCGGGCAAGCCTCACTGGCTGCGACTGGATGGACCGGTTCCCGTGGGTCATGCTCGGCCTGCGTTCGGCCCCGAAGGAAGACCTCCAGACCTCTTCCGCTACGGCTCCCTGGTCGGCCGCCTCTCACCTCAGTGCGTCCCGGAGCGCTGCCGGTGCCTTCGCTCCCGTTCCGATGTCTCAACACTGCCTCCCCCGGTCCTACGTCCCCAAGGATCTGCCATCGGCGAGGTACGTCTTCATTAGGCACGACAGCCATCGGTCCCCGCTGCAGCCCCCATATGACGGGCCCTTCCGCGTCCTGGAGGCGGGGGATAAGAACTTTGTGGTGGACATGGGGGGCAGGCCGGAGTGGGTCGCTATAGACCGTCTCAAGCCCGCTCACTTGGACATTGGGGAGCCAATGCAATTGGCCCTACCCCCGCGGCGGGGGCGCCCTCCTAGGTCGGCCCCGGCACCTGCCTCTGTTCCTGCTTCGGCCCCGCCTATGGCCCGGGTTTCGGCCCCATCTGTTTCCCCTCCTGTGAAGCGCAGCCGTTATGGCCGCAGGGTCCGCCCCCCGACTCGTCACCTGTTTTCCCCGTGACTTTGCACTATGTCATTGACTGTTCTGTTGTAGAGTCTATTTTTATGTTCATGACTTGCACTTTTGCTGTTTTGGATTGTTTTGTGTAGGTGAATTCTGGGGGGGCCTGTGTGGTGACCCACATCTATATAACGAAAGACATTCACCTAAGAGGACGGTGTACCTTTAAGGGGAGAGGCGAGGGGTCAGATAATGCACTTCCGCTTCCGGTTCACAGTTCAGTGTCATTGTCGAATGTATGACATGCTAAGTTGGAGCTAGTAAACTACCTCGACTACGTCTACTCTCACGTCTCCTGTCTCGTTGTTTTCTAACTCCACAAATGTTACATTAACACAAATTTGCTTCCTTTGCAGAGTTACATGTCAGGCATAGTTCGTGTAAGACCAGCACAAGATAGCCAATACTACTTTACTAAATATAAGCTACTTTGAAACACAGTGAACATTTTGAAAACATAATTACAGCTCTGAACTAAAGGAGGAGGATGTAGATAACCTTGTAGCGTTATATTTGTACTGACCTGCATTCCGTTCTTACAGAGTTTGTCACGTGATCATGCAGCCTAGTGGTGGCATTATACACACAGCTACATGCCTGTACACTGTACCTGAGTTCCCCTTCAATAATTATTAAATGTTAAGCCTAGACGCTAACACTGCCTCCATGCGAGTCATTCTACAGACCCCCCCCTTTTTCTCCCTAATTGTACTTGGCCAATTACCCCACTCTTCCGTGCTCTCCCAGTCGCTGCTCCACCCCCTCTGCCGATCCTGAGAGGGCTGCAGACTACCATGTCTCCTCCAATACATGTGGAGGCGCCAGCCGCTTCTTTTCACTTGACAGTGAGGAGTTTCACCAGGGGGACGTAGCACATGGGAGGATAACGCTATTTCCCCCAGTTCCCCCCCCCCCCCTGAACAGGCGTCCCGACCGACCAGAGGAGGTGCTAGTGCAGTGACCAGGACACATGCCCACATCTGACTTCCCACCCGCAAACACTGCCAATTGTGTCTGTAGGGACGCCCGACCAAGCCGGAGGTAACACGGGGATTTCTTTCTTTTTAGAAAAAAATATTTCTGATTTTTCCCTCTTTCTCCCAATTTAGTGGCCAATCGATCCCTATTTTAATTCAAACACCTACCCTCGTACTGCATGCGTTCGTGACAAGGCGACTCCAGGCTGAAGCACTGTTTTCTCCAACACACACTGAGACGCATTCACGTGACGAACACAAGCCAACTCCGCCCCCCTCCCGAGGAGAGCGTTGCCAATTACTGCTGCTTTATCGAGTCTGGCCATAGTCGGATCTGACGAGACCAGGGCGCGAACCCTGGTCCCCACTGGGCAACTGTATCGACAGAAAGCCGATGCTTAGACCGCTACACCACCACGGACCCGGTAACACGGGGTTTTCAACTAGTGATCCCCGTGTTGGTAGGCAGCGGAATAGACTGCCACGCCATCCAGATGTTTTTCTGCTCTGTTTTATTGGTTGTACTTTATGGGTCCTCCAAAGAGGATGTCTTTCCCTCTTGCCTCTCTCCATCTGAAGTTCAGAGGTCAGGGATGGGACCTGATAAGGAGTAGTCGCATCATGCTTGGATACACTTTTGCTAGTTGGATTTTTCCTGCCTCAAGGGCTTTAACCGGGTCTTTCTATTCTATTCTATTCTTTTCACTGCCTGCAAGAAGGTTTCCTGTATAAGGGTAACTAAAGACTTGTCCTTGTAGAGCCTGGCCAAACAATAATTATGCACGATACCATTACACACACACACACACACACACACACACACACACTCACACACTGAACAACAAGACACATCCCACATCTTACTCCTCACAGATTCTGGTACCATCGCCATCGATCTGACCATAAATGCTCCTCATAGGCTCTTTATTGCCACTCCACGTTCAAGAATACTCGAGCATGAGTGATGGACAGCTTCAGAATCGTCCTGCATAAATATTCACGAGGGAGCTAATTTCCCTCTTGCTGTTAAACCAAGTGTGGCTGCCATGGCCGAGGGAGAGGTGTTCACTCTGATATGTATCAGTTGTCAGAGGAGATCGTTGGTTTCTCTTAGGTTACATTAGGAGGAATAAACAACCATGTTAGACCCGACCTCCTTTCAGCTCTGGGCTGGTCAGGGACAATCAGGAACCTATCAAAATTTCAAAACTCTTTCGTAAAGGAGATTATATCTTTTATTTATCATGTTTTTTTTTTACATGATTTGTATCAAAATAAATTATGGATTACCATTCTAAAACTATTCTCCCATTATTAAAAAAACAGTTCCTTTATTATTTTGAATAGTAAATTGATTTTAACTCCTGCTGAAGTACTTCTTTTTCCTGAAATTACTCAGTGGGCTATGAAAATAAAAGATTCAAGAAGATTCAAGATTCAAGAAGTTTCAAGAATCTTGAATCTTGAATCTTCTCGAATCTTCTCTTTTTCTGAAATCACTCAGTGGGCTAGGAAAATAGACTTTATACACAGCAAAATCTTTGTGACACTGGAAGATGTCATGTTGACATCTCAGTCACACTGTCCCTCCCATGTTGTGAAGGCCGATTTCAGGAATGGATTTAGTTGCCTTTTTCGTTATCTGAAGTGTCACTCAATGCTGCAACTGGATGCGTTTCTCAGCATGAGGGTCCCCAAACTTTGGTAGTATTGGTGCCATGTTCTACCCATCGAGTTACACCCCTGTGTAAAAGTCTTGCGTAAAGCTTAGATAATGCACGTCTCTATGCCCCAGGTCCAGCTGAAAAAGAGGATGTGGTCTGGAGTGCTTGGCTGCTTCCAAAATAACCTCAATAGTCTTTATTTATGTTCTTACAATTACCTTGCCACAGACTTTGAAGCTAAATAGCTTCTTGGGCTTCAGATGTGATGCATGTGAAACGTTTTTCCTCCACTTGACCTCAGCCCCCCTCACTATGGCTGTTGGAAGAGCAGGCATGAGGCTTTCTCTCTCTCTTTTTTTTTTACGATGCCCTGTTACTATGCAGATGACGTAAGCCCAATTGTCTCTGAAATTGAACGTGTGTTCTTGTGTTGTTGCATTTCACTTGATATGAGCCTTTCGTTCAGTCAATATCCTGCCTTACAGTGTCACTTTTTTATTGCGCCATTTAAGCAGCTAGTTGGCAGTCCACTGTTGATGAAAGCCACAGAAACTAGGGATGGAGTTTTCTGTCTTTAGATATAGAATCACCTGAGGTCCATGCTAATCTCTGCCATCTTGCAACATTTGCTGGATCCCTTGAAAGCTTCTCCAGCTGCTTTAAACCCCCAACAGAAAAACAAGCTTATTTGCAGTGAAGGCACACAACCGGTGATGTGTAAGACTAATTCAGTGCGTGTGTGGCAATAGTCTCAGAATCATTCAGTGCTTTCCATGCCTGTTCCAATTACAGGGCTTCATCTTACTGCCATTCCTGTTTGTGCCACCGCAGATACGTATTTTAATTATCTGTACAATAAGACGTCTAATAAGCAATCTGTTCCTCGGTCTTGAGCTGAGTGGGTTTAATTGGAGTCAGTCAGACATGGAGGCAGGGGGCCAGAATGACTGCTGACAGCTACGTGGACAAGAGCAAACAAGCCATCATCTCTGTGGCAGCTAGCGTAAACTTTTGAAAGGGGTCTTCAGACTCAGAATCACTGTATTCAGCGGATACAATGGGTGTGCAAGAGTTTGCCCTGGTGACTTTGGTGTAGGGACATGTTGAAAACGTATGGACATTTTGTGATAGCCATTGCAGAGATTCACCCACTTTACTGTATCTGTTGTACTCGTTGACATACGTATGTGTATAGACATGTGTTTTGTATTTGTTTTTGTCTTAGTTACAAAGTAGATCTAAATTAATACATCTTAACAAGCACATCTTGTGGTTTTCATCATGCCGGCAGCATGGTAGCCCAGTGGTTAGCGCTGTTGCCTGTCAGCAAGAAGGTCCTTTCTGTGTGGTGGTTGCATGTTCTCCCCGTGTCTGCATGGGTTTCCTCCGGGTGCTCTAGTTTCCTCCCGCTATCGAAAAGACATGCATGTTAGGGTTAATACACCCCCTGACCAAGGAAATGGAAAGAAGAACTGCAGTTGGTTACCGGGTGCTGCAGCTGCCCACTGCACCTGTACAATAGGATGGGTTAAATGCAGAGGATGAATTTCCCCATAGGGATTAACAAAGTATCTTACTGCCTGGCTGTTCCATATGATTTACAGTATTTGAAAAGAAAAATACACTGTCAAAAATGTGTTGTAAACCAGGACCATACGTACCTTCATATCTAGTCATGGTAAATTACAAAGGTGGGACAACTATGACCTCCGCTCTATAACCACCATCAAGCAAACAACCGTCAGTATGAGGTAAAAGTATAATTTCTAAATTTTTAAATTTAATTTATTTCTGATTTCTCCCAATTTAGTGGCCAATCGATCCCTATTTTAGTTCAAACACCCGCCCTCGTACTGCATGCGTTCGCCAACTGCATCTCTCCGGCAGTCTCGAAGGAGACGCCTCGCCACTTTCGTGACAAGGCGAATCCAGGCGGAACCACTGCTTTTTCCGCCACACACGGAGACGCATTCATGTGATGAACACAAGCCGACTCCTTCCCCCCTCCCGAAGACAGCATTGCCAATTATTGCTGCTTCATCGAGTCCGGCCATAGTCGGATCTGACGGGACCGGGGCGCGAACCCCGGTCCCCAGTGGGCAACTGCATCGACACAAAGCCGACGTTTAGACTGCAAAAGTATAATTTCATAAAAACAATTCAATGTTTTTAATTGAGATGCATTTTCCCCTGAAATGTACTGTGTTCATACTCTGCTCTATTAGATCAATTTGATGACCTCTGATATTACCACTTTCAGACCAAACTCAAATTCTGGCTTTTTACTGGGGTGGCCTGTGGTGTGAAATGGTTCACCAGGTATGAAAGGGCTCAAGATCATAGCTGATCATAAGGCAGGGCGGTGTCTGATGTACTATCTTAAATGCAGGGATTTGCCGGGTGAATATGTGAAAGGAAGGATTCCAGGAAAAAGCTGGAGTGGATTTGGTGGTGTGAAGGGGGGTGGTGGTGGTTAAGAATGCCAGGATTGGCGGGCGTCTGGGTAGCATGGTGGTCTATTCTGTTACCTACCAACACGAGGATCGCCGGTTTGAATCCCCAATGTCACCTCTGGCATGGTCGGGCATCCCTACAGATACAATTGGCTGTGTCTGCGAATGGGAAGCCGGATGTGGGTATGTGTCCTGGTCGCTGCACTAGCGCCTCCTCTGGTTGGTCAGGGTTCCTGTTCAGGCGGGGAGGGGGAACTGGGGTGAATAGTGTGATCCTCCCACGTGCTACATCCTCCTGGTGAAACTCCTCACTGTCAGGTGAAAACAAGCAGCTGGCGACTCCACATGTATCGGAGGAGACTTGTGGTATTATGCAGCCCTCCTTGGCTCGGCAGAGGGATGGAGCAGTGATCGGGATGGCTCGGAAGAGTGGGGTAATTGGCCGGGTACAAATCGTGAGAAAAAGTGGGGGGGGGGCAGGATTTGAAATGAAGGCAAGTGTCAGGATTTTGGTGTGAAAAGGGGCTTATGAGTCAAGTCTACACATTTAGTCTCCATTAAAAATGCTTCTGTTGGTTAATAAAAGCATTTCAATTCTGGGCACACTGACTTTAATCCTCCAGTACGTCTGTGTTTATACCTGCTGAGGCCAGGACCGATGTGATTTAAACCCTGAAAGGTCCAGCGACAGCATAGTTTGCGATCAACGGCTTGACACACCAGATCCTATCATCTGCCACTGGAAGCCTGTAAACAACACCCGTGTCTGTCGGTCTGTCTGTCTGTCTGTCTGTCTGTCTGTCTGTCTGGACCTCGCCAGCTGGGTAGTGCTCGCCAGTGATGTCAGCAATGCCCATGCCCATCTCAGTTATTACTGGCACCATTCTGATGCCAGCATGCCAGCACCACTGGCTGGCATCAGAGTTTTATTCTTCAGGGCCAGTGAGGAAGTCAGAGCCAGGGAGGATATTTAAAAGACTGCTGTGTAGTAAGGAGGATGTCTCTTAATGCTGGGGTCATTACAAATTTAACTGCAAGTGCCAGAATGAAAGAGATACCACAAGCCCAATGCTGCTCTGCTTGCTCTTCTAACTTTAAGTGATTTTTTTTTCTAGACAGCAAAGAAAGGAAGGAGGAGGAGGACATGCAACCAGGGTCATGTGAAATTGCTTATGCCACCAAAAGAGAATAAAAGAGAATGGCTGTAGTGAAGGATTTGAAGTAACCGTGTGTGTGTGTGTGTGTGTGTGTGTGTGTGTGTGTGTGTGTGTGTGTGTGTGTGTATGTGGAGGTATCTAAGATTGAAACTACATACACATACCTTCTTGGGGGTAAAAACCTTTATTGTGTGAGGTATCACATTGAAAAGAAACCCTTTTAGATACAATAAAGTTGTTTGTTTTTTGTTTACAATCTCTAAGATAGCCAGGGAAAAAAAGGTGACATAGCTCTAAAAGCCTCATACAATTCACCACAGATCAACAGCCTTATGTAACATAAAAGCTCATTCATCACCACCAAACAGAAAATACGTCAGACGCGTACAGGCAGAAAGGACTGGCATAATGGGATTTATTTTAATAGGACTTGTTTATCTGGCTGTCGTTATTGGGTGTGTTTATAATGACCGTCATTACTGTGATATGCTTGCCCGCCTGACACACCACTCACATCCAGCTCACAGCGTGTGTGCCCACGCCATGGATAGGTCTACTTTCCCTGCTTACCCCGATCAAACCTCTTTGGACTTTTTATAGTGCCTTATTTAATGGAACACCGGGCAACTGTGGATATGCTCTCCAGTAGTAGTGGGAGGGATATATGTATGTGTGTGTGTGTGAGAGAGAGAGAGAGAGAGAGAGAGAGAGAGAGAGAGAGAGAGAGAGAGAGAGAGAGAGAGAGAGAGAGAGAGAGAGAGAGAGAGAGAGAGAGAGAGAGAGAGAGAGAGAGAGAGAGAGAGAGAGAGGGGAAAGTCCGTGTTTCTGTTTGAGTTGAGGATGTTGTGGGCGGGGCAGTGGTTGAGGGAGGAAGTGAAGCGTGAACAAGAGATGGAACCACGTGTTGCCGCCTGACACCCGCTGGACCGGCAGAGACAATCCGTGGCAGCAAATGGCCAGCTCGGCATTTAGCTGGCTAAGGAGCGCGCGCGCGCGCGCGTTTGTGTGTGTGTGTGTGTGTGTGTGTGTGTGTGTGAGAGAGAGAGAGAGAGAGAGAGAGAGAGAGAGAGAGGGAGAGAGAGCGTGCTAAAATAGTGTTGCTAAAAATAGCCATTGTAACAAGTCATTTCGTCCAGTATTGATTAGAATAGGGGAAAGAAGTTGCTAGTTTTTTGCGAGTGATTTCAATTGTTCCCATTTCAAATATTTCAATTTCATTAATCACGAGGAATCAGACGTAAAAATGCCATAACAAGCCGGGTGGTGAGCGATCTGTCTTATCCTGCCTTGTTCAAGATATTGAAACTTGTTTGGAGAAATTTCATAAATTCAATGAGTTATAAAAAAGAATTAAAGTTTGAACAATTTTTGTCGGGAGAGGGGGGCGGGTTTGATAATGCACCCAGGCTGAATTGGAGCACTAACAATATGTAAGGATGGACAGGTTTTTTTGTTTGTTTTTTGTTTTTTTTTTGCAGTGGAAAGGTATGCGAAAGAGAGGAAGGGAGCGAGAGAGACCAGATTGAGTTTTTGGATAGTAATACCCCCCCCCCCCCCGTCGGTTTTGGGACTCGGCGGGTGTGTGGGCCCTTTACACCCCCCGCCCACACCACAGACAGAAAGAGCTTACATACGCCATTCACATGTTCACATGCGTAGTGGGAAAGCACCGCATTGAAGCTACAGCCGTGACCATGTGAACGCAGGTAAAATCTAACATCTAAAACAAATAAATAACACTTCTCGGGTATTTTGCGAGTCTTGGCTACGAAACTGAGCTTTAGAGTTAAAATACTAAAGCAGCACTGAGACAAAATCCATTATGGAGCCAGGAATATGGCTTTCTGCCCACCAGCAGTGGCCACCAGCACAACACTGTTAAGTGGCACTCACATTTGTGGCTGGGTGCTTGACAGCTCTGGTACAGACAGAGCACATTATCTCCAGGTGTCGGCCATGTGTTTGTCGTAGCTTACCTCAGCCTCGGTAAGAGTTAGTCGCCTGTTTTTCTGTGCTTTCAGCTTCAGTTTTTTGTTGTTGTTTTCTTACTGAAAGTGGATGTAGGCAGAGGTTGAAGGTCTACAGACATTTTTAACGGCTGTTGATTAACCTGCGATGCACTGGACAAGTTAGCAAAAAAATGTAAAAAAAAAAATCCAAAAAGCCGTGCAGCAAGTATGATTAGCTGCTTGGCAGTGCTGCGTGTGCATGGCCGGCGGTCGCTTACTCGGTGCGTTCTCGCGTTAGCGAGCGCCCGCGCCGCTGGTGCTCTGAGCGCGCCACTCTCAGTGACACATGAGCCGCTTCATCCGCCTGACAACAAAGGCGCGGCTCGCGTAGCTGCGCGGAGGAGTGCACGCGCGTGCGCGTGTGTGTATGAATGTGTGTGTGCGCGTGCGCCGTAGTGTCAGTCGTTAATTGATTCACGCTCCGTGTATTTCAATACACGCTCTTAATTCCACCGAGCTCTGAATGGAAATGACCTTGTAGTGGTTTTCTGTGGATCGCTGACAGCACACTGCCCCACCCGACCTCCACACCCCTACCAAACACAGAGCACTAACACTTCAAAACATTTCATTGGCGGGGTGGGGGGGGGGGATATCAAAACTTTAAATAGATATGACCTTTGCTTTGAGAACACACCGGATAACCCAATCGACACTTTGAGTGGAAAGCAGGTGGGTGTGGATGACAATGGACAAACTCCGTTCTTAGACCCTTGACTCAGATTAGGAAAAACTGCAGAAAAAGCTTTTCGGCGGGGGGGAGGAACTCAGGAAGAGTATCAGAGGAAGGATCCCTGTTTCAGGACAGATAAGCAAGCAGGAGGTGCTGAGTCAGCAAGGTAGACAAAGTGATAAGCACTTTAGAAATGAAACACCTCACTCAGCTGACGCTAGAATGACAAAGACCGTCATTATGCCCATTTTGGATTTTCAAAGTTTAATAACTTTGTGAAAAAAGACACAGAGACCTGCTGCTCCCCGAATTCCCCTAAAATTGCATATATTTGAATTTAAAACGAGTTTTAGATCAATTGCACAGAAAAGTTATAATGAGATATACTTAAAATGACAATGAGCGGTCTGTAATTTGCGCGTGATCGTGCGCGTCATGTCACTATTTATTACGTGTTTTGGTCACATGATTTCCTTCGCAAAGTTCATTGCTCCGTCCTAGAAAAAAAAAAACAAAAAACAAAAACCTAGTGTTCCCAAGTGCAGAGAAATAAGTCTAAATTTGATTTTTGATTACTGGGTGTCTCCCCGCCTGCCGCCCAATGACTGCTGGGATAGGCTCCAGCATCCCCCCGACCCTGAGTAAGGATAAGCGGTTTGGATAATAAATGAATGAATGTCTGAGTTTGCATGTTCTCCCCGTGTCTGCGTGGGTTTCCTCCGGGGGCTCGGGCTTCCTCCCACAGTCCAAAGACATGTAAGTCAGGTGAATTGGCCATACTAAATTGTCCCTAGTACGAATGGGTGTGTGTGTGTGTGTGTGTGTGTGTGTGTGTGTGTGTGTGTGTGTGTGTGTGTGTGTGTGTGTGTGTGTATTTGTCGGCCCTGTGATGGCCTGGCGACCTGTCCAGGGTGTCTCCCCGCCTGCCGCCCAATGACTGCTGGAATAGGCTCCAGCATCCCCGCGACCTTGAGAGCAGGATAAGCGACCAAGATAATGGATGGATGGTTTCAGACGCCGTTACAGACGCACCATGACTACCACCGACGTGTTGTAGTATTTACAGGCATTGGACAGTGGCCATTTTAAATTGTTCGACAAATAGTATTAAAAGTTGTTAAAGTGTTAATTTTGGTGTCAGTTAGTTTCTTAACAGACATACTAACATATATAATGCATTACTATCTCAATTGGGTATTTATATTGACAGAACATAGAGTTTAAAAACCGCGGCGGTCAAAATGACCGCCCACGGTCATTCTAGTAGTTTTTACGTTCCGGTCGTTATTGGGGACTGTTTCAGTATTTATTTTCAGTTTTTCTACATTTCAAGTTTTATAGGCCTTGTTACGTTCGTTAGATCAGCAAGATGTGTTTTCCGTTTTGTTTTTCAGGTAATTTTTCCACTATTTAAATTTTGCTATTGAAGTTGAACCATGTCTCTCTGAAGCTTAAATTTTTTAAAAGTAGTATTATAGTTGTTAAAATGTTAATGTTGGTGTTATTCGTTTCCTAACAGACATACTAACATATGCAATGCCTTAATATCTCAGTTGGGTATTTATCTTGACAGAATATAGAGTTTAAAAACCAGCGGTCATTTTGACTGCCCATGGTCGTTTTAGGTAGGAGTGAAATCCCGGTGGTTCTAGTGTTAAAAGCGCATCCGTTTGTTAAAAGAAACGCCGGCCATCCGTTTTAGAGGTTCTCCTGTCTTTTGAAATATACTGTATATCATAATGATTATAATGATGAGCGGGGCTTGACATGTAATTAAGGACACAGCATTGATTGGGCCAGCATCATGTAGTGTGTCTCGTTAAAGAGCTACACAAATGCAGGAATAGCTGTCAAAATTGACGTCTCTCTGGATCAAACTTTTTCATTCTCAGTTGAAAAACTATCGAACGCCTCCTTAGGTGAATCACTTTATTAATAGGCAGTTACAGGGTGCTGTGATCTTGGCACTGGCTCAGCAAGGATGCTGGCTTGTTACCAAAGCGTGTTCATTCTGTCTGGCAAGAGCTTGGGTCGGCGAGCGACAGGAAGGGAGAGAAAGAGAGACAGGCAGGAAGTGGGAAGACAAGTGGAACAGAGAAAGCGAGAAACAGGACAATTACCACTTTCCCTTTGATATGGCCACAAGGACGAGCAAGCACAAGTTCCCGGAGAGAGAGGTTTACACCGAGGTCACATGACACAGCAGGTGCACTATGTACACTGTGTGTGCGTGCGTGCGTGCGTGTGTTTATGTATGTGTGTGTGTAATGGTGTAGTGCACACTGGTGGGGCTGCTGTGCCATGTGAGTGCTGTCATAGACAACCGTGTGTTTATGTAACCCCGTCATTTTCCACCCGTCCCTCATACATGTCATGCGATAAAAAAAGTCACACATGGAAGTGTGTTTGACACCAGATCCTCTGGACAGTAGGACCAACAGATGGAGCCCTACATGGCTCTTTTGAGAGCAGCCGCTCAAAGTAAGTAAGTAAACTTTTGTGTTCTGAAAATATTGTTTAGGTTTTTTTTTTATTATTGTGGCGAATTCGGGGGGGGGGGCAACCACAGGAACTGCCGCGGCGCGAGACATCGCTAACTGCTTGACTAAAGGGTCAGACCCGTCAGCCAGTGGCCAACGTATCTACTTATCCATGCACGTTATACTACCCCCTCCTCTTCCGGGAAGCGCGTCCCCGCGCTTAAGCATATCAGCTCCTTCACGCCTTTGGGCGCATACACTTCCGATAGCCGTATGGTCTTAACAACCATCCCACTTCTGACACCAATGTGGCGAATTCAGGGGGGCAGCCCGGGTACCGCCACAGCCGGGACACGAACCCGTGTCTCCCACTCCTCAAGCGACAACGTTAACCGGTCCGACCCGTTAGTCAAGGACCAACGTGTCTACTTATCCATGCACGTTACACTATGTACAGATTAGCAGCGACGCACACGCACGCGGCACTGCGCATAGTAACGTTAAATTTTAGCCTATGCATATAACATCAATCTAGATAATGTCATATGGACCAGACCAATGTTGTTGACTCATTGTAGCTAAAAGTTTGCAAACCGAATCAGCTGTGTATTTGCTGTCTTGAACACACCCCATTCCTCCTGCGAACGAATGACTTGGATCAATCGGAGCTCAGTTCAGTTCGTTCACCCAAAAGATTCATTCGTGAACGACACTCGTCTGGAGTGCACAGTCCTGTGTTTTGCACCTAAGGGACCTCTGATGAATGACCCAAGGTTTTGGTCTCATGTAGATAGCACAGATTTTCTAGAGTTACAGGTCTGATTATGTGCTGTTAGCATTTTGCATTACATGGAGGCCTCAGCCTGTGACACGTGGCTTTCAGCCCATACGGTTCCTAGTTAGCGGGGATGGAAAGTGCTGCTGATGGCGCAGGGCTCTCTCTCAGTCCTGATCTTAATATAATTTTCCTATGTGGTCTTTGACATATGTGCTCCTCCGACACCCACGGGGAAAAGGTACTCAATCTGAACTGGAACCACGTAAAGCAAAAGTAGGTTGAGTGTTGTTGGTTTTAATTGCGATTTTATGATACCCAAGCTAACGTTACATGTTACAGAGCCATGTCCCACACTTAACTTAAGTGGTAATTTATCAACTTTCCTTTTACCATCTACAAGATGTGCAGGGACTTTTTATTTATTTATTTCTGTTATCTATTTTCTATTGCCAGCGAAGCATGTTAAGGATAGAGTTCCAGGGCTTCAGTATTGCAGAAAGCATGCAGGAAAAAGTGGGACTTGTACATTGGCTCTCTCTGTATATTATTAATTGACAGTGTAACTGCATAAGCCCTCCTCCCTTTTACATGAAGTTATCTCCTCTCTCTTGACTCAGCACACATCCCTCTGCTACGCTGCAGGTAAATCCCACACCTTACTTGGATAGGGTTGAACGCCATGCTTAATACCAGCGTCAAGCGGGTTATAGTCATCGGAGAGTTTGTGTGTGTGTGTGTTATTTTGCCTTTTTTCTTTTGGATTTTCTCCCTTTTTTCTCCCCAATTGTACTTGGCCAATTACCCCACTCTTCTGCTCCACCCCCTCTGCCGATCTGGGGAGGGCTGCAGACTACCACATGCCTACTCCGATACATGTGGCATCGCCAGCCGCTTCTTTTCACCTGACAGTGAGGAGTTTCACCAGGGGGATGTAGCGCGTGGGAAGATCACACTATTTCCCCCAGTTCACCCTCCCCCCAAACAGGTGCCCTGACTGACCAGAGGAGACGTTAGTGCAACAACCAGGACACATACCCACATTTGGCTCCCCACTCGCAGACACGGCCAGTTGTCTCTGTAGGGACGCCCGACCAAGCTGGAGGTAACATGGGGATTCAAACTGGCGATCCCCATGTTGGTAGGCAATGGAATAGACCACCACACCACCCGGATACCCCCAATTTTGTATTTTTTTTAAATTTTGAGACATGTTGTTTTAACGATGCACTTGTTATATAAGTCACTTGCAGCCCCCTTTCCAGCTGGATAGGTTGTATCCTAAGTTGGCCTGTGTATAATAAACCATGCAGAAGTTAGGTCAAATAAGACAAATCTACTTATATATTTTCAGAATGTGTGTGTGTGTGGTGTTAGTGTGTGTGTGTGTGTTAGTTAGTGTAGATAGCGGGACCGAAAACTAAAGCATTTATGATCCTAATTCTTTTTGGAGGTGGTAGGTATTGTTCCAGAGAGTACGGGAAAAATCCCAGAAAATTAAAATTATGCATAATTAAGCATACATATGCAAAATATGAATTTTTCTAAAAATGGCTAAAAACCACTTTTCTCGGCATTTCAGATGATTCTGAGCATCTTTGATTATTTCTTTCTGGGACTTGGAAATGTTTTGGCATTATGCAAAATATGCATTTTTGCAAAAATGCACTTATGATCCTAATTTTTTTTGGAGGTGGTAAATATTGTTCCAGAGAGGACCAGAAAAATAGCAGAAAATTATAATAATTATAGTAATTATGCATAATTATGCAAAATATACATTTTCTAAAAATGGCTAAAAACCACTGTTCTCGGCATTTCAGATGATTCTGAGCATTTGGGGGGAGGGAGTTGGAGTGGGGGGGGGTTAGGGGCAGGTGGAAGGCGGTTAGCTGGCAGGATGAAGAGGAGGGAGATTTAGACGGGTGGATAATCAAACCGCTACATTGTAGCGGGGTTCTTCTAGTCCATTTATATATTTTGGGTTCAGAAACATCATATAATATCAAAAAAGTTGTATGTAAGAGTATTTATATAGAACTTTTGTCAATGCACAGTCACAAAGTGCTTCACAAAATACAGTTTGTTATATAAACAGTCATAAACAAGCACAACGAAACTAAAACAGAATAAACTCAAGACAAAGATACAAACATCTATTCATATTATCCACTTGAAAACACTTAAAATACCAACATGACAAAACCTCTTTTATAAAAAGGCCAACTTATAGCGATTAGGTCTTAGTAGTTGCCTAAAGCATTCCAAGCTCAAGCTGATCAATTATGTTGGGGGAGGCACTTTCAGTGAGTGGAGGCCAAAACAATGAAGGCGCCGTCCCCTTTACTTTTACATTTAGGATGATGAACGGCAACAACACCTTGAGACAGGGACCTAATAGGCCTTGCAGCGCATTTAGGGCTCAGGAAACTCAGTCAAGTAAGCCGGTGCAATGCCATGCGTAGCCTTAAAAGTAATAGACAGAGTTTCGAAATCGATTCTGAACTTTACCGGCGGCCAGGGCAAAGAGGCAAGATGGGGGGTTATTTTGTAACTATGGTTAGATTTAGTTAGGAGTCTGGCTGTACTAGTGGTATTCTAGGCAAGGCAGCTTGGCTGAGGCAAGTGGATAGGGCATTGCAGTCATCTCAACAAATCAAATTATCCCAATCTCCGACTGATCATTCTCTCCGCCACTGGAAAGCTGCGGCCCGTCTCACGGCGCCCCCTTCCATCCTCAAAGTGGCGTCTCAGCGGGGTGGTGTCTGATGCCGTGCTGGAAGGCAGGCCAGTGGAGGGGATTGGGTATGGTGGTGTGTGGCGGCGAGCCGGCAATACGCCGGGCCCTTCTTGCAGATCCTCTCAGCTACTCTTGCCATGCTCCTGCCCCTCCCCACCCCCTCTGATCCCCTTGCCCACTTTTTAGCATTTTTCAAAATTATGCAGTGGATGGAGTTAGGCTCAGACCTGGGGGAGAAGTTACACTTAGGCTCTACCTTAATGTCTTCTCACCCAGCTGGATGGTCTCTCACCCAGAGACCATCCAGCTGATGAACTGGGATGTCACACATCCGACATGCCCTACCCACACTAGCTCATGAGATACATCCACACATTATATTGCAATTTGTTTGCAGCAAACATGTGCAGTATTCACCTTTAAGTAAACAAAACAAAGAAATAGGAATCAAAGCTGTTCAACAAGGAACAGATCTCAACATTTTTTTTCAATTTCTTTAGAGTCACTTGTGAAAAAGGTTGTTTCGCCACCAAATCCTACGTTTCTGTTTTTAGAGCTAGTTATGATTTACATGACCATAACTGCACATAGTCTGTTAGCCTCCACTTAAGTTTATTACAAGTTTTATATCTCCAGTGATGACATTCCTGATGTTTGGATGTTTTTTTCAATATCTCCTTTTTAAAAATGGAGCTGTGTAAAGTCAGAGGGGACATTAAGTGAATGAATAACCCAGGCTAAAAGTGAAATCGTTTTTTTTTTTATGTCTCTGGTTCGACCAAACATGGATTCACATCCTCAGCCCTGAGACAGCAATGCATGAGATTTCATCAGATGGTGCAGCACTTGCTTAGAGAATTAGAAGGAGCGGTGTCCTCACAATAATTAACGCCTCTTCGTTACTTCATAGTCTGCTATAGAGATCACTAGTTCAGTCATGTTACTTTCAGTGTTTATTTCGCCTTTCATAAGATCATTGTGAACTTGGAGTGCATTCAACTGACATCGTTACCAAGATTTGACTGTTGTAATACATTTGTGTGAACGAGAGATTGGCAAGAGGTTTGCAATAATCCTCTGACTATTTATCAGTGGATGCTAAGCATGACTTCATACTGCGTCTCCTCGTCATGGTGCGCTGACTCACTGACTTGAGAGATACTTTTATAGGGTAGGTAAGAGTTTTATTACTGACCTTTATCTGCAGAATGTTGACTGAGCATGCAACTTTATGCTCTATTTGAAACTCATAAGTGTACTTTTGCATACTTGGGGGCTGCTCTGTATAACCAGTCTTTGGCTGTTTATTAGGTGCCGTGTTTTAGGGCCACTTGGTAGTAGTTGTTGAGTGAACGAAGGGCATTTTTTAAATTTCCTCATTATTTATTTATTCCCATACAAACCAGGATACACATCAGCAACCTTGTAGGCACAAACCCAAGAGATTTGCAAGGGAAATGTAATGTACCAGAAGAAACTCACATCGACCCATGGAGCTGTTTACAGCATTGACGCACTGAGGCTGCCATTTAACATGAACTTTTCAATTCGACGCAGCTCTGCGTCATTGTCATGTACCTCAGAGTTCAGAATCCTCCAGAGAGGACCTGTTTTCCTCTGCATGTCACAACTGATCGATTATGGCTCTGTCCCATTTAGACAGCTATTAATTCATATAGCCCTTTGGCCTCTGCTGGCACGGTCATCCATACTGTGCAGAAGTAAATGTACTCCCTCTGAGGGATACTACATACTACTGTCCAGAGTGCTCTGTCTGTCTGTCTTAGTTGTACAACAGACTGCTCTGACAGAATGTCTCAAAGCATTTCTGGTACAGTGCAGCGCTAGGAGCAAAGGTTTCCTCAATCTCCCCAAAACAAGGAATTGCTCTTAGCTGTCTACTGCTGTTCTGGGGTCTCTGTTATGTTGTGGGGGGCATTTTCCTGGCATGGCTTGGGTCCACATGTACCCTTAGAGGGAAGGGTCACAGCAAATCGATACAAAGTTATTCTGAGTTTATCACCTTTATCCTATGATGAGACATTTCTATCCTGATGGAAGTGGTCTCTTCCAGGATGACAATGCCCCCATCCACAGGACACAAAGGGGTCACTGAATGGTTTGATGAGTATGAAAATTATGTGAGTCTTATGCAATGGCCTTCACAGTCACCAGATTTCAACCCAGGTGAACATCTATGGGAGATTTTAGACCGACGTGTCAGACAATGCTCTCCACCACTATCATCAAAACACCAAGTGAGGGAATATCTTTTGGAAGAATGGTGGTCATCCCTCCAGTAGAGTTCAGACACTTGTAGAATCTATGACAAGGAGCATTGAAGCTGTTCCGCAGGTTCGTGGTGGCCCAACACCTTACTAAGACACTTTATGTTGATTTTTCCTTTAAGCTTTCACCTGTCTGTATGTGCTCCATATAATTTTCTTATTCATTGCTGTTTATATTATGTATTTATTTACTTATTTAACCTTTATTCAAACAGGCAAGTCAGTTGAGAACTCTTGAGGGAGGAGGGGAGAGAGGAAAAAAAAATGTGGAAAATCATAAGAGCGTAAGAACAATTAAGACAGGAGTTAGGGCTGTTCAGTTTTCTTAATTTTGTTTTACTTTTTAAAACCCTTTTTTTAACATGACTGGGGTATCTCAGTGGTTTACTTATGGCTAATTTAGTTTTTGCAAGTTTTTAATTATTACTTTATAATAATATCCCAATTAATGTCCCAATTGTTAATACTTCTTCCTTTCTGTCTTTGCATCATACATGAACAGCAGGGAATGCTGGGATAGGGTTGGCTGACATCAGCTGGGGGTGTGGTCTTTAAGCAGTATGTGTAGAGGTTGTTGTGTGTGTGAACTGTTCCCTGTCATGAGTTGTGTTTAAATCTCACATTGTGCACTAATTGACTGCATCACTGCCGTAAATTGACTGCCGCTACATTGGCTGGTTCCCTGAGGAGCCTTGGAGGACTTTCCCACAAGATTAAACATTTCTGCTAGATAGGGCAATACTTGGAAAATCACAGCTAATGTGAAGTGCTAGTCGAATAAAAAACAATGCTAGCTACTTGGTATTGGTTGTTGTTGCAAATGTGAGAGGTTTCTGAACCTTTATGAAGTATTTTATTTTTTTGTGAGCATACATCCTGTCTCAGGGTGGCGCAGTGGTTAGCTCGGTCCTGAGTACGAACCCTGGGATTGTCAAACCTTGGGGGTCGTCCTCTGTGTGGAGTTTGCATGTTCGCCCCGTGTCGTTTTTTTGGGGGGGGGGGATTTTTCCCCGTTTTTCTCCCCAATTGTACCCGACCAATTACCCCACTCTTCCAAGCCATCCTGATCGCTGCTCCACCCCCCTACCGATCCGGGGAGGGCTGCAGACTACCACATGTCTCCTCCGATACATGTGGAGTTGCCAGCTGCTTCTTTTCACCTGACGGTGAGGAGTTTTGCATTGGGGGACGTAGCATGTGGGAGGATCATGCTATTTCCCCCCAGTTCCCCCTCCCACCTGAACAGGCACCCCGACTGACCAGAGGAGGTGCTAGTGCAGTGACTAGGACACATAACCACATCTGGCAGACAACTGTGTCTGTAGGGAAACCCGACCTAGCCAGAGGTAACGCGGGGATTTGAACCCGGAGATCCCGCTACCCAGACGCGCTGTTCTCCCTGTGTGTGCGTGGGTTTCCTCCGGGCGCTCCGGTTTCCTCCCACAGTGCAAAGACATGTAGGTGAGGTGAATCAGCCATACTAAATTGTCCCTAGGTGTGAATGTGTCGGCCCTGTGATGAACTGGTGGTCTGTCCAGGGTGTCTCCTCGCCTGCCACCCAATGACTGCTGGGATAGGCTCCAGCATCCCTGCAACGCTAATTAGGATAAGCGGCTTGGATAATGGATGACTGGATGGATGGACATCCTGTTTCAAATTTATTCACAGCTGCTCAGATGCTGCGTGTAACCACAGTCTGCTGATGTTGGTCTCTGGCCTGCTGTCACCTGTTTCCCACACCGAGCTGCCCAGCACAACCACAGTCATGTGCTGTGGGCGCTAGGAGGTGCCCAGTGCAACCACAGTCTGCGATCATTGTCCACAGGGAGATGACCTGTACAACCTCTGGCTTTTACGTTTGGCTAGTAAGGCAGGTTGGGGGGAAATACCTCAATGTTTGTTATTTTGAAGCAGTGGTGGTTGGAGGGTGTTCTATGTGTGTCCCTGTTCTGGACCCAGTTTGGGTTCTGCTGTGACTTTCATTATTTACAGTATTCCCAGGAGAATGTCTGAATCTTTAAAGTCATATTTCCAAACACTGGAGCAGAGCGTGTCTATGGATTTTGAGAATAATTGCATAAAATTATAAGGTTTTATTCATTCCCTATCTTTTCTGACTGTGTAAGTTTTTCACGTTGCAATTCAACCACTCTTAAATGACCATAGAAGAAAAACTCATGAATAATTAAACTTCAACGTCTCCATTCACATCATCAGAACTTTAAATTTCCAATACTTCTATGTAAAGTTGCAGGTATAGTATTCCAATCATATAGTATCCTGCACTCTCATCTTGTGGTGTGTGCGAGTTCCCATTGTCTTTGTGCCATATATCTCAGCATGTACTGTGAAATCTAGCAAGATGTCAAAATGTCTCTGCACCAATGTCAGCAACACAACTTCATGTATATTTATTGCACTTGGCATTCAAAGTGATCCACAAACTGATTCTAATTTTGTCTCACAAAATGTCAGCACTTTAGTGCAATATCTGAGACTCTCACTCATTAATGGGCCGGAGCTGATATACTGTCAGCAGCTGAGTGTAGCATAACAGCTCCTTTTGACTTGGGGAGAAATTAATGCCAGTCCTCTTAAAGCTTATCCAAAACATCAGCCCTCCCTCCCAAATGGTTGTTTACCCCTCAGACAGTGAAATGCTTTTACACCCTGGTTAAGTTCCCTGAATGACTGACTGGCTGGCTGGTTGGCACTGAAATCAATGGATGCCGGCCTACGTCCAACCTTTTGTGCTGAGCATGATTCCTTGGGTCAAGGACCTCACATGCTGCTGTCCAGAGTTATATGGGAATGGGATGGGATTGTCAGCCCACAGATACCCCTCACATTCTGCACACAGCTGGGAAAGCTAGGGACTGGGGACCAGGGTCCGTTACACTGGTGAGGTTTGAGAGACACTCAAAACCTATGACTCCCGCGGGGAATGATCAGCTTGTGTCCACAGTACTTGTGAACAGAGGAAGGGGGGGGGGTGAAAATCCAGGGTGGTGACCTCAGTTTGTTCAGAGTACAGTCAAGGGAGCTAATTTTGTTTCTTTTCTGTCCTGTTGCTCTCTCTCTCTCTCTCTCTCTCTCTCTCTCTCTCTCTCTCTCTCTCTCTCTCTCTCTCTCTCTCTCTCTCTCTCTCTCTCTCTTTCCTGCTCTCTCTTGTCCATGTGTCATTGTAGTCATAACCAGAGAACGACGGCGTTTCGGCACCCTGTGACAGGACAGGTGTCTACGGAGAACGTGGATTTTATTCTTCAAGAACAGTGAGTACCATCGTCTTTTTTGTTTTGTTTTGTACAAAAATAAACAAGAAATCTGTGGTTATGACTGAGTTGCAGCCAAACTTGTCAGCTAATAAAAATGGATTTTGATCAGCAGCCTACATTGACTTGCTCTCATTTATTGTTTTGAGATATATCAGATGTGAAATAGGCCAAAAAAATGGTAAAAGGTCCAACATGTTATCAAACATCTTAATATCATACTTTGGTTTTACTTTGATTTTTATCTCACACTTATTTTCTTCAGAATAATCATAAAATGAAACCAAGGATAAAGTCAGACATATTTTGCATTTTTTTTTAGCTTATGGTATGCCAGTTGTAGTGGTCAGTATTGACCTCTGTGGAATTCCCTTTGGCGTGACTCCTGACATGACAGTGACTTTAACTTACCATGCAAGCTTTTAAATATCACATTCTTTGTCGTCTTCAGTGGAATTTGAGACTGTTGTAGTAAGTAGAAAGTTTACTTAGGAAAAAAAAGTTTTCTGTTTTTTGGGGTCAGATGAAGATTCAGGCCTTGCATCTTAGCAGCTTTTTATATTGGATGTACAAGTCAAAGAAGAAAGTTCTGAGGAGGAGGAGAATTTTTTCAAGGACTTATCAGAACTGTTGGGAGAGTGCTCGCTGCATAACGCTAAAACACATTTCCAAGACACATTAAAAGGATTCTTTCTCTTGTATTTTGGGCCATCAGAGTCAGAAAATGTAGCTGAATGGGCTTGAGTAATGCCATTTTAAGGTAGTGTAGAATGTTATTTGCAGTCTTCCCTTGTCCACACTTTGTTCCATAGCGTAGATGTTATATAACCCCTTCCTTGACCCAACACCCTCAACTGGATGGTCTTTCCATGCAAACATCCCATTAGTTAGAGGGGTTTGTTGTGATCTATATGTGTGGTACTTCCATGAAAAGTTTACATCTCTATCTATCTATCTATCTATCTATCTATCTATCTATCTATCTATCTATCTATCTATCTATCTATCTATCTATCTATCTATCTATCTATCTATCTATCTATCTAATGTATGGGTTTCCGCCAAGGACATGCACGATATGTTCATACGAGACTCTTAATTGTTGTCAGTGTATGGTTTGCAAGTGATTCTGTGCAGCTACCCTGTGATGGACTGGTGACCTGTCCAGGGTGTCTCCCTGACTTTAGCCCAATGTCTCCAGGCCCTGCTAGAATATTCTTGACTAAAATATTCTATCTAAATATCTATTCTACCTTTGTTCCTCACAAAACTTTAGTTTATGTAATATATAGGCAGGGCTGACTACAGATCGTCATCCATGTAGCTGAATTCAGTGTCTTGGCGGTCATTTGCTGACATATATGGTTTTGATCTTAGACTGTGCTGCTTGTTGATTGGCTCTCTGTAATAACCTTTCTTACCTTTTGACTCAACTCTTATTTCATTAACTTATACTGCATTAATTCGAATTGGGAGTCAATGAACTGCAGGAATATATTCCAGGGCTATGCCGTGTTTCCTGATACTAATTGCTTGTAACCTTGGTCAGCTAAGAGGCGAAGCTTTGTTGCGATCTTTTAAATCATCCAGAGCACCGGCTGTATACCTACAATAAAAATGTAACTTAGTATACAGAATTCCTGTGTTCTGAGTCTATGTAACAGGAAGCTAAATCTGTATCAGTTTCAAAGTCCTGCAAATGAAGTTGCAAATGAAGTGAAGAGAGGAAGCACACTTGGTAAGATAGAGCAGACCAGCATCCCCAGAGAAATGCTTATAATATTAAATGACAGAATTAAAACTTTTCTATCATATGCCTAGATGAAGATCACATCCACGAACAGACTTTTTCAAAATTTTCTTGAATTTTTCAGTTTTGATCATTATCCCTGCCAGGCAGTAGCCTGGAGGGGATTATGCCCTTGGTTGTGTGTGTGTGTGTGTGTGTGTGTGTGTGTGTGTGTGTGTGTGTGTGTGTGTGTGTGTGTGTGTGTGTGTGTGTGTGTGTGTGTGTGTGTGCCCGCGGCTTATCTCGCAAGCTACTGGACCTATCAGCCTAAAATGTTTTGTGCACAGTTATAAGTGTATGATGAAGAACGTGTCATGGTCACGGTGATTCAAAACCTTCCAAAAACGTTTGTTCTTGCTATCATCGCTCCCTCTCTTCATTCACGCCAGCTCGCTCGACAGACGCTGCTCTCTTGTCACTGTCCGATCTGAGTCGACCATGCGTATGCGCGACTCACATCTACGGTTATGTCAGATCGGGCAATGACAGTGTGAAAACTATGTATTCGGGTATGAGTCTTGAAAGTAAACGAAAAGTCGATCGTATTTCACAAGCCAACAAATCATTCACTGCTGGTATCAGCACAGGACAACTGGAGGAACCAAAAAATATTCTCCTTGTTCACCTCACTGCCACGCAGAAGTGATATAGTCTCCAATGTTAAAACTACACCATAAAAATACAATTTCAAGGGTAGGATTAATTAGTTACAGCTGGAAATCATCTCAGTAGCTACAGTAAAACATTTCCCATGGCTGAGCTATGTTTTCATACCGTTGTTTTATAAATGAAAGTCAATCAACAGAGCAGCCATTCGCCTTGATTCATTCATTTTATATCATGAAAACCACGACGGTTAAATGGTTAAACACATTTGAAGTTTTTTTTAATAAGGGCTTTGAAATTACGATAGCCTGATCGCTGTCATTTCATGTCAGACTTGGTGGCTTTCATGTGAGGGTCTGCCTAGGAGGCTGCACATCCACAGACTGACAGGCAAAATGTTTTTATCAAGTAGATTTTTTTTCCGCTTGAGCACTGCATATCATAAACTTTGTTTTTCCATATTCCCGTTCAATCGACATGGATGCTGCACACAAGTCTTATAATGGCAGGAAAAACACTGGTCCGTGTGTGCGTGTAGTATTTCCCTTCTCCTGATTTGTGAAAAAAGGGTTCATCGTCAAGTTCGAACACCGGAGAAGGGAAGATACATACACCTGCGGTCTACTGAGTGCACTCCTCTAGTTTCACCATATTACTTAATCATATCCCCAAACATCGGTTTTCTCTGTTTGAGAACAGCATTTAATGACTCCGCCCATGAGGCAGTAAAGGAAACAGGTTCACCAGTGGTAGATAATAAATGATGGGTACAACATTTAACATGTGACCGAGGTTCCCAATGAAGACAGTTTTTCATCTCCTGGTGAATCCGTTTGTCAAACGGTGAACAGAGGGCATTCTCCTGAGAAAGCAGCACCTGCAAATACTAAATAAGGTATTGTCAAATATAAATAGGTATATTTGAATATATAAATAGTTACATTTTGAAATATAATGGGTAAAAAATAAGGTATTGTCAGGCTCCTTTCGAAGCATCTGTTCTCTCATTGACTCCCACTCTTGTCATCTTCCTGTATCTTCCATGACCTGTCCTCTCCCCTCTCTGTTTACATCCATCCCGCTCAGTCTCTTTCTGTCACTCTTTCTCATTTTGTCCCTTTACCTGTCATTCTCTCTATATCTTCTGCCCCCCCCCCCTATATCCACATCTGCTTCTCTCTCTGCTTCTTGCTCGCCGTCTCCCTCTTTCTCTCTCTGACTCCGTCATATGCTTGGAGGGACCCACGGAGCCCATTGCCCTCGACATATTTTGATGGATCTGTCTCATTAACAGCTGTGTGGGCGTGCAGCAGAGCCATGCAAACTACGCTGATAATGTGTCAGCACCACTCAGGCTGTACAGTATCCACTACACCACACACACACACACACACACACACACACACACACACACACACAGGTGCCACATCACTTCAGTAATGAGTATTTGTATTTGATCATTGAAATGCATGTAGTAAAGAAGAAAAAAAGGCCACTGTTCTCCAGCCCTCAGAAATATACATTTGTATTTGGTGTGCATTTAGCATGGGTGCCTATAGCACTATAGATTTTTAATCAAACCAAGACCAAACCTTCTTTATGTCTTTAACTCAGGAAATGGTCTCTACTGAGGACACATACTACAGTTCACATTAATATAAATATCTGATAGCTGCCCAGTACAACCACAGCTGCCTCCTGCCAGCTGTCAGCCACCGAGTAGCTCTGTCGGAGGAATGGGGAGAATTCCTGCCCGGTGAAAGTGCACAGCAGTGGTAGCTGTTTGTGCAAGGGGGAGTTTTGTTTTGTTTTTTAATTCACTTTTCCCTGCCTCAATTCTCCAAGTCAGGCTGTGGTTTAAAACTGGTGGCTTTCAAGTTGCATGCCTGCTTCTTTAACCTTTAGGCCCTACCCAGCCTGGTGAAGTTTCATGCAGGATCACATGTCCTGCTCCAGCTGCTGCCCAAACACCCCCGAGCTGCTTTTTTTGATGGCCACATTACCTTTGATGGAGGCATCTAACAGACCCTCAAAGCTGGGCTGAAACTCCATCTGAGAGGGCTATTAGCACGCGCGCGCCAGGGGCGTAACCACGGGTGGGCCTGGCCTGTCACAGGCCCACCCATTTCAAGCCCAGGCCCACCCAATCACGCTGGCTTACAAGCACGTAGGCCGGCCCCTTTTACGTACGTAGAACTGCAAAATCTGAGCGTGCATACCATCACGCTCTGTATTTTTCACTGCTGCTAACTAGCCAATAGCCAACAGTTAGCCATAACTTATGGAAGGTCGGGCTGTTTTCCTCAGTGATGTTTAAATGGTTGTGCAGAGCCTGGCGAGAATGACTGGGGTGGTATTTGTTTAAGTGGGTTTTTATTAAAGTTTTAGTATGTTTCTTGGTCACGTACTAAAAACCTGTGTTATGTGTTTACTGCTGTAATGTGTTCGAATTTGCGTCTTGTTTGAAGGATTATTGCTGGAAAATTTTGGCCCACCCATTTTCACTCAGGGCCACCTACAAAAATATTCCTGGTTACGCCACTGGTGCGCGCGCGTGTGTGTGTGTGTGTTTGTCTCTGTGTGTATGTGTATGTGTATGTCTGTGCATTGAAGCTTGTTTCTGTGGACCTGCTCGCCAGGGCTTATCACTGCTTAGATTGGATTAAGTGTCGGGACTTAACAGGCCCCTTATCAACTCTTATTTTAGCAGCAGAAGATGGAATAGCTCCCTTTGTCACACCGTCGGGGTCCTAAGTGGGTCTGTTGGTCCTCTGTGCCTGTCTGTGTCTCTCTCTGGTGTTGTTCACAGGGTCACGATGAACCTGGAATGTTGTGTCAAGGAGTTTTGAAGTTGAGTTTTCCAGGTTTGGAAAAGGTTTTGCAGTATGATGCATTATGGATTTGATTAGCAATAGTGTGTAATGAGTGACAGCAAGCTCAAGATCAGTGGTCCCTGGTTTAACAGGGAAGATCTGGGCAAAAAACAAACTCACCACCAGCTTTGGTGTGTATTTCAGGAATACATGTCAACCCCCCGTCACCTGTTCAGTAGCCAAACAGGAACATTTGGATCATGCCGGGCAGCTCCCAGATGTGAACATTTAGCAGGGTGGTGCTAAAAAAACAAATCCCCCAAAAAATGCAAATTTGGCAAAGATCTACCTCCATTTTTTGGGGGGAGGGGGGTTCTTAAAAATCTCTCAGCCCTTCCTGTCTCTATGCCTGTCATTTGGCTTGTTTCCATTTTTCCCCTCCCTTGTTGCCGCTGTGTCCCTGCCTTTCTGCATGTCTCGCTCTTCCCCTTCCCTCCCCCGATCGATAATGTGGGACCTGGTGAATGCAGGAGACGCTATGCTAGCAATGTGACGACTCTCTGGGGTGCGGCTCAACAGCGCTTTTGTTGACTGTTGCCATAGCAGCGGTGTGGATTTCAAACGGGATGGAGATGGAGCCACAAATCGCACCTCTCTGGGCTGCTCTGAGTATTTCTGGGACACACACACACACACACACAAAGTGCAAAGTAGAAAGAGACTTTTTTTTCTTTTTTTTCAGCAGATAGAAATTAGAGGACAGTCAAAATAATAGCAATATCCTTCTTTGAACATGTTTTCATTCTGAAACAGGGACTGTGTCACAATAACCAAATTGATTGCTCTATTATATTATATTAATTGTAGTTTTTAAGTTACCATTTATGTTAAAGCTGGGGATGGTTCTTATGCAACCTGCTGGCAGTGTGGCTATTGTCCTCTGTGTGCGTCGTTGGGCTACTTATATTTTATCAGCAGGAATAATGTTGCTACATTTTTCAATACTTGGGGGTGCTTGGTAATAAACTTCAGTTGCACTTGTGTGGGTTACTGGCCTTCGATTTGTCTTGCAATATTTAGTTGTTTTGTTTTTTTTGTGTGTCTGCGTGTGCATATTTTTTGTTGTTTTTAGTTAGCTTTCCCCCCTTTTCTGCTCTGGGATGTTTCATTAAAGAACACCAAATGAACTCCTCGAGGTAGGATTTTGAAGTCCCTCTCCCTCCTCGGTGTGATTTGTTTCCATTTTTTACCATCTGTGTTTGCAACACGGCCACTTTCACCTCCCACACACACACACACACACACACACACACACACACACACATTTGAAAATGAATGTTATGGGCAATTATTTTTCCTCGCAGCTGAGCAACAAGGAAATACCAACCGACTAATATCTCTCCTGTCTTATCTCACGATGAGAGCCTCCCCTGAGAGCCCAGAGTGATGATAACGCTGGATGTTTTAGTAACTGGAGGCTCTCTGCCCCTCACACTCACCATTGGGCGGTTGAGTGCCCTTCTAAGTGTCAGTCCTCCGGTGTGGACTGTTTCTCCCTGTCTCAGAGCCTGGCAGAGTAATTGCCTGAGTCAGAGATGGAGAAGTTAGATATATATCAGCGTGTTGAGAGGGAAGTGTAACATGCTTTCAGCGGTTCTGTGCCTACTGCCCTTTAAAAGAAAATCGAATAAGTGGGTTAGAGAATAAGAGGGAGAGGGAAGTGTGTGTGATGGAGGGGCTCACCTCTGATTCTACCAGCTCACCCACTTGCTTAGCCTACGCTTTTGGAGACACATACAGTCCATGGGCATTTTGCTGCAGAGGGACATGGTGTTTGAACCACTCGCTCCACCAACTCCGGTCCAAGGCCTGGGAAAACTAGTTGGAGTTTTCAGGGTTAGAGGCCATGGGGGATGTAAAGTAGAAGAGAATGGAAGAAATGGAGGATCGAGTTTCCGAGATTGTTTCCTACATTCTGCTGACTTTCCGCGTATGAAAGAAGAAAAGAAAAAGGGGGAAAAAAAGCCCAATGCAACTGCTTTTGGTTTCATCATCACTGTCATCACGGTTTTATGTTTTTTTGTTGTTGTTCATTTCCCCCCTTTTTAGGGGGGAAAATGGTCCGACCCATTAGTTCAGGACCAACGTGTCTACTTATCCATGCAAGTTGCACTACCCCTCCTCCTTCGAACCCCCCCACGCCTCTGGGCGCACGCGCTTCCGATGACCTCACGATCCCACTTCTGACACCAATGTAGCGAATTCGGGGGGTTGCCTGGGAGACCGTCGCTACAGCCGGGACGCGAACCCGTGTGTCCCACTCCGCAAGCGACAACGTTAACCAGTCGACTAAAGGGTCCGAACCGTTAGTCAAAGACCAACGTGTCTACTTATCCATGCACGTTACAATATGAACAAAAGAACAAAATCTGTCCATAACAATAACAAATTAGCAAAGAGTACAACTCATACTGAGCTATTAAATTTTTTTAGTATGTCACAAAACAATAAAAATAAGGAAAAATAATAACAAAAAGACAGACAGAAGTCTAATCAGAAATCAATATATCTATGTTTTTGTAAATATGCAAAGCTTGTTTGGTTTATATACATTTCAGTGCTTTCTTAAAATGTATTAATTCATTCATGGAGACTAAGAATAGTGGCCTGGCATTGATAAATCTAGATCTATGGATAAATTGTTTAGCCATAATAATCAGGCTATTATACAGCATTTCCATATTTTTATCCTCCATTATAACTCCAAATTTAATATCCTTATAATCTAAATTGGGCAAACGAAAGTCCTTTTCAAATATCCAATTTTGAAATAATTCCCAAAAAGCTTTAGTGTAATTACAAGTAAAAAACAAATGTTCTAACGTTTCCATAACAGAGTCATAAAAAATACAATTGTTTTTTCAATGTTAAATCTCTCTCTCAGAAACTCATTACAAGGATAAATATGATTTATCATTTTAAAATGAGTTTCTTTCGCTTTTGGTGAAATAGGGAGAGTGATGTATCTGGTTCGAATTCTGACTATAATTTCTGTAGGATAAGTTTTAAATAGATTTTTCTTTTTAATGGTAGAGGAAAGAGCATGGAGGTAAGGGCACCCCTTACAATTTTGTTTGTGCATTTTTTTCCTCCATAAAATCGAGATCGTCTATGTAAAGTGAAGGCATCTGTGGTACTAACACATCATAAGTCAAAATTCCTTTTATCATATTCACCATTACTTGTGGGATTGCCTTGATAACCACTGAGTATTGTTTTTTTGTTTTTTGTTTTTTGTACACGTCACATTGAATTTTTTAATGAATTCATTGTACTCTAGAAGATTTCCTCTTGAACGTATCAAATGTAAAATAGACCAAATACAGCTCTCCACTCAGTAATAATAACATAAAGATTTTCTTTTAAACAACATACATCTGTTATTCCAGATCGGAGAGCTATGTGGAGTGAAATTATGTTTATAAACCAGTTTCCAATATAAGAGAGCCTGCTGATGAAATCTAGACAGTTTAATAGGTAGTTTAGCAATACAGAAATCACATCTTAACAGAATATATATCCCACCGCACATATTAAATATTTTAGAAGGAATATTAATCCACATTCCATTATTATTATTTTGTATAAATTGTTGTAACTATTTTAGTTTTATCATTCCATTCATTGCCCCATAGTCAGTCACATTTAAGCCCCCTTCTTCTAACGATTTTACCACATCCCCTTTTCTAATTATGATGTTTGTTTTCCCAAATAAAGTGGACATTTGTTTGATTAATTGATTTAATTAAATTGTCAGGAATGGCTAATGAAAAAACTGGGTACGTAATTCTAGATAGTTTCAATTTTAATAATCAAAATAAATCCCTCTGTAAGCAAGAACTGAGTATAGATTTACTTTTTTTTCATAACAGTCTCAATATTTAGTTTTTATGTAGTCTCGCGATACCAGACAATCGGAGATCTCCGCCTACAAATCGTCTGGGGATTTCTAAACGCAAGATAGTTGCTAGAATGGCGGCGAGAACGGCCGCTAACAAGCCTACGCCTACTGCTACGCCCCTTACGTTTTGTCAAGGACACACCTTACCGGAAACTATGCTCTCTCCCCATCCTCCTCCGTAGTGAAACAAACTGGAGATATAGCGACTCACTTTGTAATGCGGGGAGAGCTTTTTAAAACATTGAACATGGATGTCCCGAGTAACGTTAGATCATTTGATTCAGTTTTATCGAACGTGTGCTCAGTCCACAAGATTGGTGCAATTAAGGATTTGCAGCGGCTTTGTTTAAAACTTTTAACCCAGGACAAGAAAGACGTGTTTGCTTGTTTACCAGCTGGTTACGGGAAAAGCTTGGTCTATCAAGCCTGGTCAACTCTCTGCGACTTGTTGTCCGCACAGGGGCAGAACTCTACGATGCTGGTCATATGCCCTTTGCTGTCAATAATGGAGGAGCAGGTGCAGTTTTTGAAAGCAAAAGGCATTCCTGCCGCACACGCGGGGCAAAGCGAGGCCATCGGTGACCAGATCGCCGCCGGTGGTTCCGCCCTTGTGTTTGGCACACCAGAAACTTTTATTGGCCAAGCAAAGTGGAGACGGTTTCTACAAACACCGTTATTTCGGGAGAGGCTGGTTGGAGTGGCTGTTGACGAAGTACCCACTGTAGTGTAATGGTGAGTTTGAAACCATAACTAATGTTAGCTCGCTGACTGTGTATTGTTTGTCTAGTTTTCTTCGGTGACTGCGACTGAGCCGTCCTATAACGCAAGTGTTGCTGGTACGACAGTGTTTACAAGCACACGACTTCTGCATGTCACCGCACCAATGTGACGGCCCCGCCCTAAAGACTTTGGATTGGTTCTGCAATGAACGTTTTTTTTTTTTAAAACTAATCGTTCCCATCCAGTTTTAGCAACGAAAGCTGGGAGAATGTCCTGTGTCTAGTTGAGCGAAGCGTTTTAGACACTGACTTGTGAGTCTAGTTCTTCTGTAGCTTTACAGTCTTTAGTACTCCTAAGTATTTTACTTCATTTTTTACTGGAATATATAAATCTATTAGTGGATGGTCATGTGTAGCAATTAGTTCATTTTAAAAAAATTTTTTAAGTGTAGTCCAGATGCTTAAGAAAACTCATCTATCTTCTTGATTATCAGAGGGATCTGTTCTGACCTCTTGAGGAAGATGGTAGTATCATCTGCCAGCTGAGTTATGACCAGAATATTGCCCAGCACATTTGAAGGCTCAATGTCGGGACTATTTTTTTTTAGAAAAAATAGCCAGCAATTCTGCAACTAAAATAAACAATAAAGGGGAGCAAGAACAACCTTGTTCGAATCCCTTGTTTAACCTCAAATCTTTTAGATGTTCCTTTAGGGAGAGAAACTGAACAGTTAATGTCATTATACATCATATTAATTATCTTTATAAATTTTAGACCAAAACCAAAATATTCTGAAGACTTTATTATAAATGGATGTTCAACTAAATCAAAGGCTTTGTAACAATCTAAAAACATTATGAAACCATCGTCTTCAATCAAATAATTATAATCTAGTAAATCAAGAACTAGTCTAATGTTATTATGTATGGACCTATCTTTAAGAAACCCCGACTGAGTTTCACTTATTATCTGTCCTATACCTACTTTCATCCAATTCGCAATAATATGCGTAAATAATTTGTAATCCACATTCCATAAAGTTATTGGTCTCAGGTTATCAATAAATATTTTGTCCTTACCAGGTTTAGGTAACAAAGTAATGATACCTTGCTTCATGGTCAGCATTAAATTATTGTTTTCAATACACACTTTTAGGACATTAAATAACAGTTATTTTATATCTTCCCAGAAAATGTTGTAAAAGTTTGAGGTTAAACCATCTTGACCAGGAGCTTTATCAACTGACATTTGTAATCCAAAGGAGCTGAATCAAGTGCAACTGGACTTGGTATACACTCACCAGCCACTTTATTAGGCACACCTGTCCAAGTGCTCGTTAACACAAATTTCTAATCAGCCAATCACATGGCAGCAACTCAATGCATTTAGAGGCATGTAAACATGGTCAAGACGATCTGCTGCAGTTCAAACCGAGCATCAGAATGGGGAAGAAAGGTGATTTAAGTGACTTTGAACGTGGCATGGTTGTTGGTGCCAGACGGGCTGGTCTGAGTATTTCAGAAACTGCTGATCTACTGGGATTTTCACGCACAACCATCTCTAGGGTTTACAGAGAATGGTCCGAAAAAGAGAAAATATCCAGTGAGCGGCAGTTCTGTGGGCGAAAATGCCTTGTTGATGCCAGAGGTCAGAGGAGAATGGCCAGACTGGTTCGAGCTGATAGAAAGGCAACAGTAACTCAAATAACCACTGATTACAACCGAGGTATGCGGAAGAGCATCTCTGAACGCACAACACGTCGAACCTTGAGGCAGATGGGCTACAGCAGCAGAAGACCACACCAGGTGCCACTCCTGTCAGCTAAGAACAGGAAACTGAGGCTACAATTCGCACAGGCTCACCAAAATTGGACAATAGAAGATTGGAAAAACGTTGCCTGGTCTGATGAGTCTTGATTTCTGCTGCGACATTCGGATGGTAGGGTCAGAATTTGGCGTCAACAACGTGAAAGCATGGATCCATCCTGCCTTGTATCAACGGTTCAGGCTGCTGGTGGTGGTGTAATGGTGTGGGGGATATTTTCTTGGCACACTTTGGGCCCCTTAGTACCAATTGAGCATCGTGTCAACGCCACAGCCTACCTGAGTATTGTTGCTGACCATGTCCATCCCTTTATGACCACAGTGTTCCCATCTTCTGATGGCTACTTCCAGCAAGATAACGCGCCATGTCATAAAGCTCGAATCATCTCAGACTGGTTTCTTGAACATGACAATGAGTTCACTGTACTCAAATGGCCTCCACAGTCACCAGATCTCAGTCCAATAGAGCACCTTTGGGATGTGGTGGACCGGGAGATTCGCATCATGGATGTGCAGCCGACAAATCTGCAGCAACTGCGTGATGCTATCATGTCAGTATGGACCAAACTCTCTGAGGAATGTTTCCAGTACCTTGTTGAATCTATGCCACGAAGGATTAAGGCAGTTCTGAAGGCAAAAGGGGGTCCAACCCGGTACTAGCAAGGTGTACCTAATAAAGTGGCCAGTGAGTGTATATATACCAAGTCCAGTTGCACTTGATTCAACTCCTTTGGATAACCATGACCTGGATGAATGAGAACATTCACAGACAACTGACATTTGCTTTATAGCTTCATCCAATTCCTTCATTCTAATCTCAGAATCACACATTTCTTTAAATGCTAAATCAATTTCAGGAATATAACGTTTAATACTTTCAAGAAATGATAATGTATCCTCAGCTGAATAGGATGAAGAGTATAATTTGGAATAGAATTGATGAATTTCTTCAGAAATTACCTTTGTGTCAGAACATTCTCTATTATTGATCATCAGAGCATTTGTTGTATTTCTTTCTTGTCTCCTCCTTTCCAGTCCAAAAAAATAAGATGTGTTCTTCTCCCCTTGTTCTATCCATTTAGCTCTGGAACTAACCTAAGCTCTTTCTGCCCTTTGAATGAACAAGTTATCTAATCTGGCTTGTAAACTCAATATCTTTGCTTGTTTTCATCTGATAACTCACTTTTTCTACAGTGTTCATTAATTTCTTGAACCAATTTATATTAATTTTCCCTTTGCTGTTGACATCTGGTTTTGCTAATTTTAATTGAAAGACTCCTGACCTTATATTTAAAATATTCCCATTTCCTGCAGTAAGTATCTATTTCTGTATCACTTTTAATTTCCACCATTAATGCCTTTACTTCCTTAACATATTCTTCTAAATTTAACAGATCAGTATTGAACTTCCAATATTTTTTTCCAAATTCATGATTACCGTCTGGTTTCAGAGCTATTTCAATTACACAATAGTCTGTCAATGGAGCAGCAGACATTGAATGTTAGTCACATAATTTGTGATTTCTGGAGTCGCCAGCCAAAGATCTATTCTGGATCTTGATCTCCCATTGGGTTTTATTCAAGAGAATTGTCTCCTATATGGGTTTTTTTCTCTCCAAATATCAATAAAATAATTGACATTTATGAATTCCTTCAATAAAGTGTTGTAATGGTAATCATTATGAAAAGACGGATATCTATCTAACCACTCATCTGGTGCCATATTAAAATCGCCACCTATTAAAGTAAATCCTATACCACAAGTTTGCTTATATTCAGCAATAATTTCTGTAAGAGCTCCTAATAATATTTTGTTTTGACCAATATTATTATATCCATAGATATTTATTAAAATTGCAAATGACCCCTCTAAATTTACAACCACAACAATCCAATGACCATCCTTATCATTTTTGAATGTTACTACCTCCCCAGGGAATGTATAAAAATGTATGGCCACACCCCTAGATCGATTACTGCCGCTAGAAAAAAGAGTATTGTCTCCCCACTGGTTCCTCCAACATGTAGTGTCCTCATCACATGAATGAGTCTCTTGCAAAAACATGCAGTGTGCTTTAAGACCTTTACAAAACAATAAAGTAGCCTTGCGTTTTACATTTTCCTTAAGACCTCTTGCATTTAACGATAGAAAAGAAATATCTGACTTTAGAGAAAACATATAGAATGAAAAAAAAAGTTTAACCTCACAACACTTTGTTAGAAAACAATGAAAAGAACCAAACTCTTTAAATGTATCCTCCACTCAGAAGTTCCTCTGAAAAAAACCCAAAAACATCCATCCCCTTCCATTATTTGTTTAATGTCTTTACCAGTAGGATTACATATCAATGTTAACTCTTGTCAACTAGATCCATTACCCATCAATGAATCCAAAGGGTCCGCGATAGTATGCTTTCTTCCCGGCCTTTCTCGCTTCTTGTGTCCGAGGCCAAAGAGCTTCTCTAGCGTGTTTATCTGGCATTGTCGTCTTCAGTAAAGCAAACTCCCACTTTCCTGCATATTTCTGACTCCTTTGTCATTCTTCAAATCCCATCTCTGTGTTGATGTTTGACAAATTGGATAATGACCTGGTGAATTCTCTTCTCTGTTCTCCCCACCCAATGAACAGTGTCTACTATCTCATCCATGTTCTGTGCCCATTGCGGTGCAACCTTCTTGAGTAGGTTAAATCACCTCCTTCCCTTATGTTTTCATTTACTGTTTCTTTCATGCCTTTTATTCTCAGATTCCACATTCCACTGCTGCTGTACCTTTCATGTTCAACTGATCTTTCGTTAAGACTGGTGTTTTCTTTTTCCAGAGCTGCCACTTTCTCTTCTAAAGCAGTTACTTTAATTTTGCATTCTTTGAGTTCCTCCACATTGAATTCCAATGCTGTAGCCAGGCTGCCAACCATTGTACTATTCTACTTAATCTGAGTATTGATATCTTCCAGCTTTTTTTCTTGTTTATCAAATCTTGTGCCCAGGGTGTTTATTACAGTCAGAACGGACTCAACTGCAGATTTCTCATTTGGCCTTACCCATTTCCGAATATGAGAGCCCTTAGATTGTGTGTTTAATGGGGAATCTTCTAGCTCGTCGACACTTAGTTTATCAGGCCCCGGCATTAGTAGCCTCCATCACATAGGCATGAAGTAGATGCGCGTCCGGTACATCATCCTTGTTGCTAGCTTCGGTGTTCTTCATCATATCTTTATCTTTTTCCCTAGATTTCACTTCCTTTCCTTTGTTTGGCATTTTTAGACTCGTAATCCAAAATTTCTTTGAGGGAAAAAAAACAACCTTATTTAATACTATTGAGTAACTTTAGCCTACGCTGTAGCAAGTACACCCGCTCAGTCCGTCATCTTGCCCAGAATCCTTTTGGCGCATCTTTTCTGTGCCGCCGGCTGCCAGTTTTCTCTATCTATCCATGTTTCAGTAATGAGTGCTAGATAATTTAGAAGCGCATTAAGACTAACTGCCTGAGTGCTAGATACATTCAGTTGTGATGGCAACTGCTACCTGCTATTAAGGATTACACTAGACGTGTTGCTGCAGCGAACATGGAATACTGAGTATAATGTAATGACTACAGATGACTAGACTTGTTAGCCCTTGGTTAACAGGTCGGACAAGTTGACTGGTTAGCGCAGTTGCCCGTGGTGTGGGTAATCCAGGTTTGCGTCCCTGCCGCTGCCGTTCCAGGCTGCTGCAGTTCCTTGCTGCCCCCAGAATTCGCTACTTTGGTGTCAGAATTGGGATGGTGAGACAGTGAGGCCATTGGAAGCATGTGCGGCCAGAGGCGTGAGGGAGTTGGTATGCTGAAGCACAGGGGATGCGCTTCCTGAAAGAGGGGGGTAGTGTAATGACCATGGATGACTTGACTCGCTAGCCTGCTGGCTAACAGGTTGGACCCTTTAGTTGACTGGTTAGCGCAGTTACCACTATTAATGTGCTAGTGGAGTACATTAAGGAATTATTTAGTTATAAGATAATATGCCTATGTGAAACCATACATGGTTATTTATTTCTGTTTGTATTTTCAGATACCACACACATCCATATACTTTGTACTAGGCCTGTCAGATAGCATTTGAAATTCGAATGTACATTCGAATTATGGTAATAATATTCGAATTTGAATATGAAAATATGAAATTCGATTTTTTGTAATATATTTTTTTAATATATTTTTTCCCCATTATTAATATTATTATTATTAATGCACACACGTTTAAATGGAAATAAATGATGGTTTCGTGAAACGTATTTTATGAAAATAAGCATAGCCTACATCCGTAGTAAAACCGGAAATTAAAAAGCTCTTGTCAGTTCCCACGCCGAGCGGGCGGGCTCATAGAACACAGGAAATGGCGGAATCCGAGAAGAACGTTGGCTGTGACCCAAGCGCTAGCACTAGCACTAGCACATCTCCTGCGAGAGTCATTCATACTCCACAACATCTGAGAAGTTACGTATGGAAATTCTTTGGGTTTTGGGCTGTTAATGGGAAAATCGAAGAGAGAATATATCCACACCTCGGGAAGATGGCTCAGAGATACCTCGCCGTGCCAGGGACATCCGTGCGCTCTGAGCGTGTCTTTTCTGATGCGGGAAACATAGTCACCAAAAAAAGGAGCGCTCTCGAGTCTGAACACGTGGACGCTTTGGTTTTTCTCGCAAACCACTATTAGCACAACTTCTTATACTACTACAGTGAGTAGGACTCTTGATTTTATTTTTTTAAGCCCCGTGGGTCATGGATAATTTACTATGCCTATGTTACTTACGGTAAATTCGTTAACACCATCTGGCCTTTTCCTAGTCAGATTTATTTTACTTGTATGTTACTTAGAGTAGGCCCTAGTTAACATCATCTGGCCTTTTCCTAGTCAGATTTATTTTATGTTTAGGGGTGCTCAACAACAGTTTTTGGACTAATATGTGCGGACAATGTGCTGGAGTTGTATGTTGTCATAAATATGCTGTTGTGGGGTTAGAAAACAACGAGACAGGAGACGTGAGAGTAGACGTAGTCGAGGTAGTTTACTAGCTCCAACTTTACATGTCATATATTCGACAACGACACTGAACTCTCTTGTTATATAGATGTGGGTCACCACACAGGCCCCCCCAGAATTCACCTACACAAAACAATGCAAAACAGCAAAATCGCAACTCATGAACATAAAAATAGACTCTACAACAGAACAGTCAATGACATAGTGCAAAGTCACGGGGAAAACAAGTGACGAGTCGGGGGGTGGACCCTGCGGCCATAACGGCTGCGCTTCACAGGAGGGGAAACAGATGGGGCCGAAACCCGGGCCATAGGCGGGGCCGAAGCAGGAACAGAGGCAGGTGCCGGGGCCGACCTAGGAGGGCGTCCCCGCCGCGGGGGTAGGGCCAATTGCATTGGCTCCCCAATGTCCAAGTGAGCAGGCTTGAGACGGTCTATAGCGACCCGCTCCGGCCTGCCCCCCATGTCCACCACAAAGTTCTTATCCCCCGCCTCCAGGACGCGGAAGGGCCCGTCGTATGGGGGCTGCAGCGGGGACCGATGGCTGTCGTGCCTAATGAAGACGTACCTCGCCGATGGCAGATCCTTGGGGACGTAGGACCGGGGGAGGCAGTGTTGAGACATCGGAACGGGAGCGAAGGCACCGGCAGCGCTCCGGGACGCACTGAGGTGAGAGGCGGCCGACCAGGGAGTCGTAGCATCCGGAAGAAACTCCCCCGGAACTCGCAGGGGCTGGCCATACACCAGCTCAGCGGAGGAGGTCTGGAGGTCTTCCTTCGGGGCCGAACGCAGGCCGAGCATGACCCATGGGAGCCGGTCCATCCAGTCGCAGCCAGTGAGGCTTGCCCGCAGAGCGGCTTTCATGTCCCGATGGAACCGCTCACAAAGTCCGTTGCTCTGCGGGTTGTACGCCGTAGTGCGGTGGATCTTCATCCCCAGGTGCTCAGCGACCGCCGTCCAGAGCTCCGAGGTAAACTGGGAGCCCCGGTCGCTCGTGATGTCACCCGGTGTGCCGAAACGGGCCACCCAGCAGCCGATGAACGCCCGTGCTACCTCTGCTGCCGTCGTGGAGGACAAGGGAATAGCCTCTGGCCACCTGGTGGCCCTGTCCACAATAGTGAGGAGGAACGTATAACCACGGGAGGGGGGCAGGGGACCCACCAGGTCAACATTGACGTGGTCAAACCGCCTCTCTGGAACCACAAACGGCGCCAAAGGGGCCTTGGTATGGCGGTGCACCTTGGCGCGTTGGCACGCCACACAAGAGCCGGCCCAGGCTCTAACATCCTTACGGAGCCCAGGCCAAACAAACTTGACGCTCACCAATTTGGTCGAGGCCTTCACTCCCGGGTGGGAAAGGCCGTGGACGGTGTCGAAAACTCGGCGCCGCCAGGAAGTAGGCACCAGGGGGCGCGGTTGACCGGTGGAGATGTCACAGAGGAGGGTGGTGTTGGCCGCGTCGAACGTCACGTCCTCCAGCCGTAGCGCCGTAGGGGTCGACCGGTAGTCTTGAACGGTCGCGTCCTTGGCTTGGTCCGCTGCCATAGCGGCGTAGTCGAGTCCCAAGTGAACGGCGTTAACAACCGCCCGTGAAAGGCAGTCGGCGACGGAGTTATCCTTGCCCGACACGTGTTGTATGTCCGTGGTAAACTCGGAAACCGCCGCGAGATGACGCTGCTGACGCCCAGACCACGGTTCTGAGGTTTTGGCCATACAGAACGTCAGCGGTTTGTGGTCCACGAAAGCGGTGAACTGTCGGCCCTCCAATAGGAACCTAAAGTGTCTGGTTGCGAGGAAGAGACCCAGTAGTTCCCTATCAAAGGTGCTGTATTTGCGCTCGCTCTCACGGAGTTGTTTACTGAAGAACGCCAACGGCTGCCAGCCCCCCCCCACCCACTGCTCACACACGGCCCCCACGGCGTAGTCGGAGGCATCCGTTGTAAGGGCTATGGGGGCGGCAGGCGACGGGTGAGCTAGCAGCGCAGCGTTGGCCAGCGCGGTCTTGGCGGCCACAAAAGCCTCGTCCATCCCCGAAGACCAGTGCAGCTCGTCCTTAGACTTCTTACCCCGCAGGGCCTCATACAGGGGACGCATGATGTGGGCGGCACGGGGCAGGAAACGGTTATAAAAGTTCACCATGCCCAGGAATTCCTGCAGCGACTGTACAGTGCGGGGGCGGGGGAACATGGTGACAGCCTCAACCCTGGCAGGGAGGGGAACGGCCCCCTGTGGAGTGATGTGGTGTTCCACGCCGTGCTTGGCCACCGCCGAGGAGAAGGTGGGTGTGGTCAGCTCGGGGAAATTTGCGAGCAGGCGTTGGTATGGATCCCCGGTGGAGAGTGTGTTAGCGAGGCACAGCGCTCCAGCGCCCCCAAGCGTGCAGGGGTATGACGCAAAAGAGACGGCATCAATCACGCGACAGTTTTTAACATCCACCAGCAGGTTGAAAGCACAGAGGAAATCCGCACCTAGGAGCGGGGTGGATACAGCAGCCATCACAAAGTCCCAGCCGAAACGTCGGCCGCCAAAACACACGTCCACATGTCTGATACCGTACGTCCGAATGGACGTGCCGTTGGCGGCGTCCATCTGGGGGCCGTGACTGTCGGTCATCGTGTCCACAGCTTGTGCTGGTAGTATGCTGCGTTGAGCGCCAGAGTCAACCAGCAGCCGCCGGCCCGACAAGGAGTCTCTGATGAACAACAGCTTGCAGTCACGGCCGGCGCCCATAGCCGTTAACAAGCGCCGGCCTTGGCGTTTCCCTGAACCCTGTAACTGCAGGGTTTGCGACACCGTTTTGCTTTTGCCCCAAACCTGGCATGGTAATAACAGAGCCCGTCGTCAGGTTGGCGGCGGGCTGTCACCGCAGCCGCGGTGTCCATATAGTCGTACCCAGGTGGTGGTGGGGCGGTCTGGTGGGGTAGCAGGGCATGCACAAACTGTTGCCGGTTGGCCAGGAAAACCCTGTCTGCTTCAGCAGCCAGAGAACGGTAGTCCTTGGAGGCGGCGAGAGGAGAACTGGCCAGTGCTGTGCGTACAGGTGCGGGGAGCTGCCTCAGAAAAATGTGTGTGAAAAGAAAGGCCGGATCAGCCGATCCCAGCACAGACAGCATTTTTTCCATTAAATCAGACGGTTTGCCGTCGCCGAGGCCATTCGGGGACAGTAAACGGTCTGCCTTCTCCAGCTCCGACAGTTCAAATAGTTTCAGGAGGAATGTCTTTATAGCATTGTACTTGCCAGCAGCTGGCGGAGCTTCCAACAGTGTCATTGCTCGCGCCGTTGTCGATGCGTCTAACGCCGCCACTACGTGGAAGTACTGCGTTACATCCTGCGTTATCCCTCTCATCTGGAACTGGGCTTCCACATGTTGAAACCACGGCCGTGGATTATGCTGCCAAAAGTCGGGTAGCTTCACAGTAGCGGTGTAAATGCTAGCGTTAGCAATAGCCATGTTGTTAGCACCGGCGTCGTCGTTGTCAAACATACTCGTATTAGTTGTTCGATCACGTCGGGGTCACCAATGTGGGGTTAGAAAACAACGAGACAGGAGACGTGAGAGTAGACGTAGTCGAGGTAGTTTACTAGCTCCAACTTTACATGTCATATATTCGACAACGACACTGAACTCTCTTGTTATATAGATGTGGGTCACCACACTGTTCATAAAAACACGGGCTACAATAGACTTACTCTCTCTGTATTGATTTTTGGGGGTGATATGCAAATTCAAGGTATTCGAATGCCATTCGAACCTCAGTGTGTAATATTCGTTATTCGTTCGAGGCCTATTTTTGGCATTCGTTCACAGCTCTACTTTGTACCTCTCTCCAAGTGCCTAGATAAAGTTTGCAAACTATTATCTGCTTCCGTGTCCACTCCTTAATAGGAGTCCCACTGTGGATGGATATCCTGCTATATCACTAGGTGCTCACACCCAGTTTAATGCGCATATTTACAATACTTGTTGTTAGTTTAAGGTGAAAGAACAGTGCAGTGCGGATGAGAGCCCAGTGCATTTTGGGTGGATGAGCTAGCTGATCTCAGGTGATAACCTCCGCCCACATGACTCCTTTCTGCCCACATCACTTCCCCTGGCACAATCCTTTGTTCCTTAATCAAGGTTCAGCCCCCAGCTAATCTCACAGGTCTTTAAAGGCTAAGGTTTTTCACGTGAGTTATGTATGTTTATGTAAGATAAACAATAGTAAAATTATTTATGGGCTGAAACGAGGAAAGGGACTGTCGGTCTCTGTATAGCTGAGAGACGACTGGTTGAGGAAACCAATATTTCTTGCTTTGTCATCATCTTTGTCTGCTCTCTCTTTCTGCTCAGTCTGAATGTTTTTTTCCCTCTATCCTTTCAATCTGTCTCTCTCACTGTCCCACTCTGTTCCCTACAATGCTCTCCATCCTAGCTAATAGGGCTGAAAGGAGTGTGTTATCTTGGCCCTGCTGCATCTCTGTCACATATGACTGAATGTTGTCAAAACACAGGTCAAACCTTTGAGCTAACTTCAGGGCAAAGCTAATTTATACTCAAAAGCCAGATTGTATCTTTCATAATTGTGCTCTTAGACTTTGTGACAAGGTTTAGACACTCCATTGGATGGGCACAGTGGTAAAGGTACACCTCAACTGGTGTAACAAGAATTCAGCCAAATCCAGCAATCAATTCACTCAAATTCCCTTGTCAGGATTACGAAACGTCTTCAATAATTCCATCTTCAAAGGTCTTAAACAGTAACATTCATGCACTTCAACATCTCCTAAAGTTCTTATCCCGAATATTTACATATAAACAATGTCTTTGATGCTTTCTATCACCAGCATACTTCAGACAATAGACAATCCAAAAATCTCCAAATCATGAATGTGTCTGTAGTTTCTCAATTTAATTTTTGTTACTGCTAGGTGCAACTTTCTCGGGGCATATTGGGGCATATTGTCTCAAGTCTTCAGAGGAGCTGCCAAATACAGAAAAATAAGGCGGGGAGCAGCGAGTTTGAAGTGAAGCTGTTGTGGCAAGAAAGCAGATGTATCAGAATGACCCAACAAATATTACATCATCAATAAAACCGAATGGATTTCTGGGATTTGAATCCCTCAAATGCCACTTCAGTTGCCACATCACACCATAGGTGTCAGTAAGTTGAACAAAAACTTCAGAAACTTAACTTAGAAAAAAAAATCTATGCACTCATGCAGCATGTCAGCATTTCCCCAGCTTCTGTTTCATGCCTGCTGAGAGGCACACATCCAGATAGGCAGAGACTTGAATTATCAACAGGTCCCCCCCCCCCTTTCCCAGATGAACCTCTCCTAAAGCTACCTGCCTTCAAACCATTGCCCATATCATCCCCTGCCTGTCACAGTCTCTCTACCCATCAGGAACTCCCATAAGATTTGGGTGTTGTAAATTGAACTCTTATTGGAAGTACTGGTCACTGTGTCATTTATTGATGACATGATCTGCCAAGAAATGTAAAGAGGGGTGGCAAATTAAAGGAAAAATCTGAATACTTGACCCCTAGGATGAGGTTACAATACATTTATCTGAAAAACAGATTCCATGATATTTTCATGACTTTTCCAAAAACACTTAAAATATTCTATGGCCAGTGTGTATCTATGTTAAAATCTAATATTTTTTTTTTCAACTGAACAGATGATTTAAAAGCCCAAGGTCTTATGTAGGCTAATATACAGACGGGTTACAAACAAAAAAAAAAACCTGAACTCTTGGCCCCTACAGTGTCTGGGGTCTCTGTTATGCTGTGGGGGGCATTTTCCTGGCTTAGTTTGGGTCTACTTGTCCCCTTAGAGGGAAGGGCCACTGCAAATCAATATAAAGTGCAAAAAAGGGTCATTGCAAATCAAGGCAAAGTTATTCTGAGTGATCACTTTTATCCTATGATGAAACATTTCTATCCTGATGGGAGTGGTCTCTTCCAGGATGACTATGCCCCCATCCACAGGGCACGAGGGGTCACTGTATGGTTTGATAAGGATACAAATGATGTAAATCTTATGCTATGGCCTTCACAGTCACCAGATCTCAACCCAGTTGAACCCCCTTTGGCGATTTTGGACCGACGTGTTAGACAGCGCTCTCCACCACCATCATCAAAACACCAAATGAGGGAATATCTTTTGGAAGAATGGTGTTCCATCCCTCCAGTATCTGTATCTATCTCAGAGCACATCCCTCTATCTACACCTAAAGGAGAAGACACACTCCTTCGAGGACAGCAACGTACACATTTTGGACAGAGAAAATAGATGGTTTGAAAGAGGGGTGAAGGAAGCCATCTATGCGAAACTGGAAAAACCATCCCTCAACAGAGGAGGAGGTCTGCGACACCACCTATCTCCCACTTACAATGCCGTCCTTTCATCTCTACCCAGGAGACTCAAGAAGCCTAGCCTCCAAGAACAACAGTCGGTCACTAACGGCTCCAACGACTCTCATGACCACTGAATAATGAAGTCGAAACTAACACCCCCAACGACCGTCGCTGCTAAACAAATGCAAATCAATAGCTCCAATGGCGACGGGCGCGGCCATTTTTCCTTATCCGATGAGAGGGTCTAAGGACAGGATGTTGTGTTGCTGTTAAGCCCACTGAGGCAAATTTGTAATTTGTGATATTGGGCTATACAAATAAAATTGATTTGATTTGATAACATCGGTACACAAAAGAGCCACTCATATCTATGGCTCTGTTAGTGACGGGCGTTGTTAAACATTGGGACACAAAGAGCCACGCATATCAATAGCTCTGACAGCGACTCCTAGAGGATAAATTCCGAGTCTCATCACCAGTCAGTCAGACTAGCTTGGTCTAGTCAGAAAGGCACGAACTGAGGAAGCCTCTTGAATGAGAGGGAAAATGTCTTCACGGATATATACCAAGTCCAGTTGCACTTGATTCAACTCCTTTGGATAACCATGACCTGGATGAATGAGAACATTCACAGACATCCCTCCAGTAGAGTTCAGACACTTGTAGAATCTATGACAAGGAGCATTGAAGCTGTTCTGGAGGCTTGTGGTGGGCTAACACCTTACTAAGTCACTTTATATTGGTTTTTCCTTTAAGCTGTCACCTGTCTGTATGTGCATATAGAATTAATTGTAAGCATTGCTAAGCCAGGTAGGGAATAATTTTAGCCCAGACGTAAATAACGTTATACCTACAGATTGAGCTATAAAGGATGGAATCCATTCTGTTTAAACCATTGGCTATAAGCTGGGCTGTTAGGGATCAAGTCAATGTTATTTGGTCTCCGCACATTTGGCAGGAATATGCCTCAACATTTCTGATACTGAGCAAGATCCAGAGAGCCAAGAGACTGAGCAAGACCCAGGTGACAGCCGGCTGCAAAATATTCATTAAGCTGAATGGATCAACACCAAAAGTAGCTAAAGTGCTTATCATACGGGACATAAATGAACTGGACACGTTTGATGGATGAAAGCTGGGCGAGCAATCACAACAAGGTCACAGTATGAAAACATGAAGATTAACATAACAAGGTAATTAAACTCACTAAACACACCCATGTCAAGTTTGGACTGAAATCACTCATCCACAGAATATGAAAAATTGGACTTGAAAACGTTCAAATATACTGAATATAAATCACAAGAAATTGAAAATGATATAGACCCTGAGAAAATTTTCAACAAGAGCACATACAGACATTGTGAATACTACACAGAAGCCCAGTTGAAAAGAAATGTAAAAATGGATGGCACAATATCAGTAATTCACTTCAATAGCAGGAGCCTTTGTTCAAATTTTTCAAAAATCAATCCCTGCTAAGAAAACTGGACAAGAAATTCTCAGTAATTGCAATATCTGAAACTTTCCGTGGTGAAGAACGGACAGACATGGTCGAGATTGAGGGATACGAAATGTTTTTCACTAACAAGATACAAACAAAAGGTTGGGGAGCTGCACTATATATCGAAAATTATAAATATAAATCTGTCAGGAATATGTCATTTGTCTTGGACAATATCATGGAATGCATTACAGTAGAAATGGAGATGGAGAAATCAAAAAATATTCTAATAAGCTGCATATACAGAAAACCTGGATCTTGTATGGACACATTTAAGGAAGGGATACTGGAATTGTATAACAATTTAAATAATAAGAAAATGGTCTGTCGGTTGGGATTTCAATATTGATCTGCTAAACCTACAAGAACACAATACAACCACAGGACTGCAGAGCTGTACTAGGACCAAGAATGACACTAAAACAGTCAAAACAATTATATACAAATCAAAAGATGCTATCAGCTCCTTTAAATAAGACCTAATGAAACAAAACTGGAATAATGTTGATGTGGAAGCTCTAGATATAGCCTATGACACATTTCTGTCCATAACAACTGCTATCTATGGAAAAAAAAGTCATTTAGTAAAGAAAGTAGTGAATGAAAATATGCTGAGAAACCATGGCTAAGAGAATAAATCTATCATATAAAGAATTCTCAAACGAAAGAACAGCAGAGGCCAAACACACATATAAGATATATAAAAACAAACTAACATGAATTACGAGAAGCAGCAAAAAGGAATACTACAGTAAATTACTGGAGGAAAAAAAAACAACATCAAAAATACATGAAAAATATTGAATGATATTATTAAAAATGGAACTGGAAAGGTAGGATACCCCAACCATTTCCTGACAAAAAAACACTACCACTACTGATATGGCTTCAGCTGCAGATGAGTTCAATAAATTCTTTGCCAGTGTCGGCCCTGGTTTGGCCAGGGAGCCTGGTAGTAGTGATAGTGTAGAAAGTAGGATATATATATATGTTACAGAAACAAAATTGATAAGATTGACTGACAAAAAATAAATTATTGACACTTTAAACAAACTAAAGAGCAAGAAGTCCACAGATTGGAATGGTATTGGTCTGTCTATAGTTAAAAATATTATCAACTGTATAACAAACCCCTGACACATACCTGTAACAAGTCTCTACAAACTGGTGTATTCCAAGAAAAATGAAAACAGCTTAAGTCATACCAATATATAAAGCTGGATACAAACGTACTCTCAAACTACAGACCTGTTTCCCTGCTTCCACAGGGATAGCACTGTCCTGATTGTCCAGTTACCTACAGAATAGGTACCAATGTGTCAAAATACAAAACTTCAAATCACAGTTACTGAAGGTTAGGTGTGGGGTGCCCCAGGGCTCAGTGTTGGGATGATTGTTGTTCATATTGTACATAAACAATATATGTGAAATGTAAAAAACCCTGAAATCCATTCTGTTCGCAGATGATACAAACTTACTCTGCTGTGGAGACAACTTGGAGCAACTCTTGCATACAGTGGAAAAGGAATTGAGCAGGATGAAGAGTTGGTTTGATGCAAATAAACTAACACTCAATTTAAGCAACAAAATTGATAATCTTTGGGAATCGATCTACCAACTCAGACAAGAAATTCATGATAAAGGACCTAGAAATAGAAAAAGTATCTAAAATTAAATTTCTTGAAGTATTAATGGACAACAAATTAAACTGGAAGCCGCGAATAAATTATATTAATGCTAAAATATCCGAATGAATTGCAATACTGAACAAAGTCAAAGATCTACTAAATCGAACTTCCCTATATACATCGTACTGTTCCTTCATTCTTCCATACATTACCTACTGTGTGGAAGTGTGGAGGAACTCATACAAAACAAACAGATCCAATCTTCAACCTCCAAAAAAGAGCTATACGAATTGTAAGTAAAACCACTTACAGAGAATCAACACATCCACTTTTTATCAAACTAAAAGCGATAAAATTTTAAGATTTGGTTGATTTTAAAGCTATTCAAATTATATAAAGAGTAATAAATCAACAATTACCTATTAGTATCCAAGGGTTGTTCCAGCTGAGAGAAAGTAAACACAATTTGAGAAGAACCTGTATTTTCAAATAACTACCAGTAAGGACAGATGCAAAACATCACTGTGTTACAACCAAGGGGAGTTGGTTTGTGGAAAAACTGCAGTGATGAGCTGAAAACGTGGTACTTTTTTCTGAACTAAAAAGACTCTTCAGAAACAAAATATTGAACAGTTATGAGATGGACCGGTGACCAGTTTTTTTTTGTTGGTCCAAATAGGTTGATTTCTTTGAGTCGACTGAGATAGATATCATGGACACTGATTGCTGTAAATTGAACTTTCATTTCTTTTTATCAATGTATGAATAGGATAAGGGGGTAGGACTAGAAAAGTTCTCAGCTTCTTACCCCTTTTGAATATGATTGGTATTATTTGAGTTGCTTATTTGTCGCTTGTATGTTGCCGATGGTTTTGCTTTTGTTTTTATTGCTTATGTTTTTTTGGCATGTTCCATAAATTGCTTGATTATGCTCCCTCTATATTCCCGCATTGCCCGTGTTCACATTAACAGCAGTAAAATAAACAAAGTGGACAGACTAAGAAGGCAGCTACTAATAACTATCTCGAGACAGAAAAAAGTCATAGATGATAGAAATCAACATTACCTGGAGACTTGATGAGGTACTGTAGTTGTAAATGTCAGGATATGACACCTCCGGCCATTGAGTGGGATCACTAATCCATTCCGATGTTTGGCTAAAAGGACACTGACCACCAATACCGCTAAGTTTATCTAAATACCGGCACCTGTCATCAGCCGCCAAAGTACTAATGTAACTCTCCTGATATGTCATTGCAACTGTACTTTTATTTATTTTATTTTTTTTTCAATTTTTAATGTATTTCCTTGTCAAAGACCAGCGAACTCAATTAGCCGCCATTCAAATTCAAAGGTTTTGTTTTCAACTAAAAAGGGGTGGTAACCACACCATGGCATCAAAGTTCCCAGATGATTGTTCTGGTCTATGTATGTACACTACCGTTCAAAAGTTTGGGATCACCCAAACAATTTTGTGTTTTCCATGAAAAGTCACACTTATTCACCACCATATGTTGTGAAATGAATAGAAAATAGAGTCAAGACATTGACAAGGTTAGAAATAATGATTTGTATTTGAAATAAGATTTTCTTTACATCAAACTTTGCTTTCGTCAAAGAATCCTCCATTTGCAGCAATTACAGCATTGCAGACCTTTGGCATTCTAGCTGTTAATTTGTTGAGGTAATCTGGAGAAATTGCACCCCACGCTTCCAGAAGCAGCTCCCACAAGTTGGATTGGTTGGATGGGCACTTCTTGCGTACCATACGGTCAAGCTGCTCCCATAACAGCTCAATGGGGTTCAGATCTGGTGACTGCGCTGGCCACTCCATTACCGATAGAATACCAGCTGCCTGCTTCTGCTCTAAATAGTTCTTGCACAATTTGGAGGTGTGTTTAGGGTCATTGTCCTGTTGTAGGATGAAATTGGCTCCAATCAAGCGCTGTCCACTGGGTATGGCATGGCGTTGCAAAATGGAGTGATAGCCTTCCTTATTCAGAATCCCTTTTACCCTGTACAAATCTCCCACCTTACCAGCACCAAAGCAACCCCAGACCATCACATTACCTCCACCATGCTTAACAGATGGCGTCAGGCATTCTTCCAGCATCTTTTCATTTGTTCTGCGTCTCACAAACGTTCTTCTTTGTGATCCAAACACCTCAAACTTGGATTCATCCGTCCACAACACTTTTTTCCAGTCTTCCTCTGTCCAATGTCTGTGTTCTTTTGCCCATCTTAATCTTTTTCTTTTATTGGTCAGTCTCAGATATGGCTTTTTCTTTGCCACTCTGCCCTGAAGCCCAGAATCCCGCAGCCGCCTCTTCACTGTAGATGTTGACACTGGTGTTTTGCGGGTACTATTTAATGAAGATGCCAGTTGGGGACCTGTGAGGCGTCTGTTTCTCAAACTAGAGACTCTAATGTACTTATCTTCTTGCTCAGTTGTGCAACGCGGCCTCCCACTTCTTTTTCTACTCTGGTTAGAGTCTGTTTGTGCTGTCCTCTGAAGGGAGTAGTACACACCGGTGTAGGAAATCTTCAATTACTTAGCAATTTCTCGCATGGAATAGCCTTCATTTCTAAGAACAAGAATAGACTGTCGAGTTTCAGATGAAAGTTCTCTTTTTCTGGCCATTTTGAGCGTTTAATTGACCCCACAAATGTGATGCTCCAGAAACTCAATCTGCTCAAAGGAAGGTCAGTTTTGTAGCTTCTGTAACGAGCTAAACTGTTTTCAGATGTGTGAACATGATTGCACAAGGGTTTTCTAATCATCAATTAGCCTTCTGAGCCAATGAGCAAACACATTGTACCATTAGAACACTGGAGTGATAGTTGCTTGAAATGGGCCTCTATACACCTATGTAGATATTGCACCAAAAACCAGACATTTGCAGCTAGAATAGTCATTTACTACATTAGCAATGTATAGAGTGTATTTCTTTAAAGTTAAGACTAGTTTAAAGTTATCTTCATTGAACAGTACAGTGCTTTTCCTTCAAAAATATGGACATTTCAATGTGATCCCAAACTTTTGAACGGTAGTGTATGTATGCATGTATGCATGCATGCGTGTATCATAGACTGTATAAAAGAAGTATGTATGTCCGTGGTGTCTGAGAGAGAGAGTCATACTGAGTGAGAAAAGTAGAGCTGTACATGACCTTCAAGACCTAGATTTTGCAATTTTGGATATTGTGGACAGGTACACCACTTTAATGAGTTGGTATAGAGATATTACATAGAGATCCCTGTTAAATACCGTATTGACTTCAGGATCCTGCTCCTCACCTTTAAGGCCCTTAATAACCTAGCTCCTTTGTATCTTTCCGAACTCCTTCATATCCACACGCCCTCCCACACTCTCAGATCCTCTTCTGCTCTCCAACTCACTACACCATCGGCCCGCTTGACTACCATGGGGTCTAGAGCCTTCAGTCATTCTGCCCCCCACCTATGGAACTCTCCCCCACAAGACATTCACAACACTGACTCTCTTTCAACCTTCAAATCCCACCTCAAAACGTACCTTTTCACGCTGGCATATTCAGTCTGGTACACGCTTCATGGAGTTTTGTGCAGATGATGATGTTATCTGTTGTATTAACTTTTTATTGTCTACCCTGCTTTGTTTTGGTTTTATGCTGTCTGAGACAGTGCTACTTGTTTTTTACTGTGTTCTGTAAGGTGTCCTTGAGTGCTCTGAAAGGCAGCCACAAATAACATGTATTATTATTATTATTATTATTGTTATTAGATAGGGAGAGAAATAGAGAAAACAAGACAGTTTAGTTTATTTTGGTCATTTTCAACTTATACAACTCAAATACACATGTAAATAGATAATAAATAGATAAATAATACATCATGACTTTTGAAGCACTGATAAACCATCCATTATCCAAACCACTTATCCTGCTCTCAGGGTCGCAGGGATGCTGGAGCCTATTCCAGCAGTCATTGGGCGGCAGGCGGGGAGACACCTTGGACAGGCTGCTAGGCCATCACAGGGACAACTAATCTGCTTTTTGTTTATAATGGCCCAAAAGCTGAAGCCTGAAGCTTATTACACCTACCCTTTTTACACTGATTAGTTTGTACAGATCCCTAAAGAAACTGAAAGAAAGAAGAAAGGAAAATACAAGAGGCTATTTTTATATATGTATACATGCTTTATATATGTATTATATATATGTATATTATATATCCCCAAAAGTCCCAAACAAACGTCATATACACGCTTGTGTTCATACCTCACTTTTATATTTGTTAGTCATCTGATTTTTAATTAAGTTTTTTTAATCTATTAAGTGTACTACACATTTTCATTTCCTTTTCAAAGCTATTCCACAAATTAACTCCTTTGACTGATTTATATCTTTGTTTTGCATTTGTTCTAATCTTTGTTTTTGTAAACATGCAAATTCCTCATAGTTCAAACTGACTCGCTCTCATTTGAAATGACTTCTGGATACAGTCTGGAAGCATCTCATTTTTTACTTTATATATTAATTGTGCAGTTTTAAAGTCCATGAAATCTCTAAATTTAAGAGTATGTGCGTTAATAACTAGCATGTGGATTGGTTCATGATAATCAGCTGTTTACAATTCTTATAGCTCTGTTCTTGAGCATCAAGATTGGATTTGTGATTGTTTTATTTGTTTCCCCAAACCTCCACACAGTAGGTAATGCATTTAACTATAAAAGAATGTTACATGTAATGAATTTAGATTGAGAATGTATTTTGATTTATGCATTTTGCTATAGGCATTTTTGTCTTTACATGATTTATATGTGGTTTCAAGCATAGTTTATGGTCTATAACAACTCCCAAAAATGTATGTTTATAAACACTTTCTATGTCAATATTAGCTATCATGATTTGTACTGGATTATTAATTTTTTGATATCCAAATATTATAAATTTAGTTTTATTTAAATTTAATGATAACTTGTTAATATCAAACCATCTCTTTAAAGTTTTCAATTCATGGGGGCTTCCGAGTAGCATAGCGGTCTATTCCATTGCCTACCAACACGGGGATCACTGGTTTGAATCCCCATGTTACCTCCGACTTGGTCGGCGTCTCTATAAACACAATTGGCCGTGTCTGGATGTGGGTATGTGTCCTGGTCGTTGCACTAGCGCCTCCTCTGGTCAATCGGGGCACCTGTTCGGGGGAGAGGGGGAACTGGGAGAATAGCGTGATCCTAATAATTTGATCCTCCCACATGCTACGTCCCCCTGGTGAAACTCCTCACTGTCAGGTGAAAAGAAGCGGCTGGCGACTCCACATGTATCGGAGGAGACGTGGTAGTCTGCAGCCCTCCCGGATAAGCAGAGGGGGTGGAGCAGCGACCGGGACGGCTCGGAAGAGTGGGGTAATTGGCTGGATACAATTGGGGAGAAAAAAGGGGAAAAAATCCACCCCCCTTCAAAAAAAACAAGTTTTCAATTCTGTTTCTACTGTATGCAGACGCTGCTCAAAATCTTTACAAAAACAAAATAAATTCGTATCATCAGCAAACAAAACAAACTTTAGATTGACTGCGTGTGCGTCTGTGAGTGTGTGTGTGTGTGAGTGAGCACATGAAAAGAAGAATGAGTGTGTGCATCAACTTGAGATGCATAAATTTACGTGCAACAACAAAGGTTGCTGTCACAGGGGGAAAGATTTTTTTCTGTCATATTGTATTGATTTCTGAAGGAAGCACTTTTCTATGTGAACACTGCCACCACTTTCCTCTTATCAGACATATTTACTGACAATAACCCACCCAGCTTCTCATCAGTCTCGCTGTGTTATGACAATACCAATAAGAGGACTGTCATTACATAGATACATTCTCGACACCCAGAAGCCTTCAGAAGTAATTTCTTTGGATTTGTCGGGGTCGGCTTCCCTCGAGTGCTTTTGCATGCACAATACTGTGTGCACGCATTTGTGCTTGCAAGTGCTGGATCTGTTTTCTATCTAGAACACCTGCGGAGTCATTCACAAGCCAAATAGCATGAAACGCATCAAGAAAGAGACATTAACGTATGTGTAGGCACTCACATAGACACACATTAAGGCACACATATGCAAGGAAAAAGAACTAGAAGCGTAATCAATATGTGAAAAATGAAAAACAACTTGGTTTAATAAGAGAAAATAAACCAAATAAAGGCTAAGGGTGAGCTGTAGAATATTCCTCGTTTCGTGTCATTCTAACCGGCGGTTATTTTGTGGAAAATATGAGCAACGGGTAGAAGGCAAAACACATCAACGTGCACAATGGCGGTGACTTCAACAGCAGTCAGTGGTGCACAGTAATGACGTGCCGTTGTTTGTGTCTTTTCTCTGTCGCTGTGTCCATCTCTAGGCCGCAGGGAGTCCGCATGACATCCAAAGCCACAGGGGAGCAGCCCCACCAATCCAGCACCACCGCCAGCGAGGCCTCCACCACCGTCACCTCCTCCACTGTGGACACTGCCTCTGCCTCTAAGGTAAGCTGGACATGTGTGTGTGTGTGTGTATGTATATTTACTGTTTTTGGATTTCGGTCATTCATCAGTTTGCATAGTGGGTTTCATTCCACAACATTGAAGATCTTTTGTCATTGAAAGACATTTTGGTATGGATGGAGCAGCATCATATGTTATTTATATGCTGGTATAACAGGGCATCCATGGGACTTGTCACTTTTCCCAGGTTTGTGCCAGAAAAAAAAAATCACTGGAGTGAATGATCCAGTCAAGAGTTGACTCCAGTGATGACAACACTCATGAGCTCCAGTGAAAACAACCAATAAGATTTGAGCAGTTATTTGCATAACTCCACTCTTGTACATCTACTGTACAAGCCAGGCGCAGATTGTTACTGAGACACTGTAGGTTGCTAAAATTCAATTTTAGTGAAAAAAAAAATGTTTTTTTTGGGAAGCAATTTCTCCAATGTGTTGTATAGATGCCTGGAAATATCAAATCTAATAATGATAAAAAGGAAAATCTAGGACCGTTTAGCGAACACCGTCTCTCAGAAGGACTTTGGTTGAGTAACAAGTTCCTGGGTCACCGGCCCTACAAGCAACAGGCAACAAAGGCTGTAGAGTCAGAGTCATGGCAATAAGACAATGCATCTAGTAGATGCTCCTGTGTCTTTAGGGAAATACTGAGAGGAGAATCAAGAGCTGGTTTGAGAGATGTGAGATGAGATGTGAGCACAAGGAGTATTAAAAAGGCACTTTGGTCAGTAATTCTGGCCTTAAATCAACCAACATCAATGTGCCTACATTTTTTTTGGATGGTGTTTCCATAGCCAAATGTGAGTTTCTCTCAATCCCCCCCTTCTCTACCTCCAGCCCCCTGTAGAAGCAAGTAGATCCAGTTAGAACCAGTTTTCTGCTGACTCACCCTGGCTGTAGATGGTGGATGATGATGAATGGGCTAGTTTTTTTTTTCTAGTTGGCCTGTTCATCCAGACACCGTGACATGACCAAGATCCATGATAACCCTGCAGGGATGAAGGCAGGGGGGCTAAATTGGAGAAGGGGGTGGAGGTGCTGAGAGTGACGTGGGGCTTGTTTCATTTTAATTAAAGCTGGATACCAAACCAGGCAGGTAGATGCAATGTAATTATAATGGGCTATTACCTGTCTGGCTTGCGTCATGCAGTATGGCATGGGGTGACTGCACAGGGGACAAGGGCGTCTGTGTCTCAGTTTAACGTCAATGGAAAATAAAGCTCTTTCTGTCTCTTTCCTTCCTTTTCCTTTAAATTGCTCTATCCAACACTATTTCATTCTCTTTTGTCTGTCTCTCCTCCTGTCTCGCTTTTTTTGTCTCTCCGTCTCCACCTTTGTCTCTCTCTCTCTTTCTCTCTCTTTCTGTCTGTCTCTCAACGTTTTTGTCCTCTCTTTGTCTCTCCCATCTGTCGCTTTTTCAATATCATATTCAATCTCTCTGTCATTTGGTGCTTTTCCATAGTAAGGTGGAATGGTTCTGAGCATAGAAACAAACCGTTCCAATGGCATTTACATTTATTTCTGGATTTGTGGCACCATTTGATAACCTTGCTCAACGTGGTCAGATCATGCCAGTGGTAAGGCTTATTGATGTCAGTATTCAATAACTGATTCTACATTCATGTCACATCCAATGACGCCACATGTGGTATGGTGCTGATGTACCACGGAGCCATTATTACATCTTGGACTGATCCTACAGTGCATACTGAAACTGTAGCTGACAGTCATTTGTCTTTTTCAATCAGGAAACTAAACCAAAAAAGATGTCTTTATATCTTTGTCATGGTAAGTGCAGTTGTGCATGTACATAATGTAGATGGACGCTGTTGCACAGCGTCTTTTGTTGTTGTCATTTTTAGGTTTTTTGTGGAGACGACAAGGAAGTCCCACAGAAAACTATAAAACTTAACTGCATGCTGTGCAGCAGCCTCATTGCAGCCGCAGTATGAGAATGGAAAGAAATCTATTTGTGTATCTTGGATGGTTTCTGTCTTCACTCTTTGCTTATATACCTGTTTCTGTGTCACTCATTCTCACTCACTCTCAAACTCACTTCTTGTGTCTCTCTCTCTCTCTCTCTCTCTCTCTCTCTCTCTCTCTCTCTCTCTCTCTCTCTCTCTCTCTCTCTCTCTCTCTCTCTCTCTCTCTCTCTCTCTCACACTTGCTTGCTGGTTGTCCATCGTGCCTGATGATGACCATCTTCTTCTTCTAGGAATGCCTCGCTCTGTTTACCTCTCTCTCTCTCTCTCTCTCTCTCTCTCTCTCTCTCTCTCTCTCTCTCTCTCTCTCTCTCTCTCTCTCTCTCTCTCTCTCTCACACACACACACATCTCTTTGGTTACATGAAATATCATCCACCCCTATCAACAGTTGGCACGAGGCTGAGATTGAATCCAAGTCAATGGGGCGCAGTCCCCAGATGACAGGACATCCTTCACATTGCCCTGTTCCACTCTTAGAGCTCCAATGCCCTAGGCAGCCGGTGTATTAGCGAATCCCCCGACTCATCAAGTTGGTTTTTTTACTTGTTTCCAAACTGAATCATATGATATTGAATGTGTGCTGATACCGATTCCCGATTTGATATTTATTTTCTTCTGGCATAATACAGCTACACAGCGCACACTTCGAGTACATTAAAGTTAATTAAACCAATCTAGTTAAGCTAAGATTTGCTTGCCAATTTAGTAGCTCTGCAAAAAATAACGAAAGTACAAAATACCAAAGTAAGAATATATTAGAAATAATGTCAAATAGAACAGCTCTAAAAAGTAAGGAAATAGCATTGGTGGCATGGTGGCACAGTGGTTAACGCTGTCGTCTCACAGCAAGAAGGTCCTGGGTTCGAACCCCGGGGTTGTCCAACCTTAGGGGTCATCCAACCTTGGGGGTCATCCCAGGTTGTCCTCTGTGTCGAGTTTGCATGCTCTCCCCGTATCTGCGGTGGGTTTTCTCCTGGTGCTCCAGTTTCCCCCACCATCAAAAAGACATGCATGTTAGGGTTAATACTTGTGTCTGTGCCCCTGACTGAGGCATGGCAAGATGAACTGGAGTTAGTCCCCGTGCGCTGCAGCTGCCCACTGCTCCTAGCTACACAGCTAGGATGGGTTAAATGTAGAGTGTAATTTCCCCCCCGGGTATCAATGAAGTATCTCAAAATCTCAGATATAACACACTGAACGAAAAGAATTTGCGTACCGTTGAATGATTTCTTTTTAAGTGCCTTATCATATTAGTCATGTTAAAAGTTACTACCGCCTCACCGAACACATTGTAGACATTGCATGTGGCTGGTGGGCTGCTTTCACCTTTCAATCTAAAGAAGTTCCACACTGCAGACATTTTTGCAGCTCATTGTTAATGACTTAAAACGTGTCTCACTGCTACAAATGGTGGATAATGTCCATATATGACACCTAGATGGAGCGCAATGAGGCATTTTATGTCAACTTTATGAGAGCTGATGTACATGGAGCATAAGGGAGTAAAATCAATAAAGGATCAGAATTTGATTGAGCTTAATATAGCTGATACTGATCAATTAAAATAAGCATCGATTGGCTCCAATACCGATTGTTTGGATCAGATTTGGAAAAATTCCTAGATGGAAGTTCTGCTGTACGCCACATCAGGACAAGAACTCTTCACGAAAGAATCAGCTCTCTGAAGGCGGATCACTCAATGGTGTCCTTCATCCCTGCGATGCAACTATTAATAATAATACATTTTATTTGCACAGTGCTTTTCAAAATACTCAGAAACTTTGCATATAATAAAATAAACATAAAAGCAACACACCAAAAGCATAAAACACACAACATTAATCAAACATTAAAAGCAATTCTGAAGAGGTGAGTTTTGATTAGCGATTTGAATATGAACAGATCGGTGCAGTGTCTGATGTGTTTGGGGAGTGAGTTCCAGAGGAAGGGGGCAGCTATGGAGAACGTTCTGTCACCTTAGGTCTGGTGCATGGTCCTGTGTGGTGGAGACAGGAGGTTGGCATCAGAGGAGCAAAGACGGTCGGAAGGAGTATAGTAGTGGAGCAGGTCAGTGAGGTAGGAGGGGGCCTGGTTATGGAGGGCTTTGTTAGTGAGGAGAAGGACTTTGAATGGGATCTGTTGTGGGACAGGGAGCCAGTGGAGATTCTGGAGGACAGGGGTGATATGGTCACAGGAGCAGTAGTGGGTGAGCGGGCAGAGTTCTGGATGTCCTCGAGTTTGTTTAAGACTTCGAATGATGAGCCGTAGAGAAGGCTGTTCCAGTAGTCAATTCTGGGTGTGATGAAGGCATGGATCAAGGTTTTCGCAGTAGAGAAGGGGAGTGATGGGTGGAGATGAGCTATGTTTTTTTGTTTGTTTTTTTTTTTAGGTGGAAAAAGGCACTTCTGATGATTGGATTGACATAGTGTTCAAAGGAGAGGTTGCTGTCGAAAATGACTCCAAGGGGGCGCCCTGGTGGCTCACCTGGTAGAGCACGTACCACATAAGGCTGAGTCCTTACTGTAGCGGCTTGGGTTTGAATCCAGCCGGGGCCCTTTGCTGCATGTCATCCCCTGCCTTTCCTGTCTCTCGTGACTATTGCTATCTAATAAAGGTGGAAAATGCCACAACCCCCCCCCCAAAAAAAAAAAACTTATTCCAAGGTTATGGATGTGTGGGAAGGGGGACAGAGTGGCGTTATTGACGGTAAAGCAGAAGTTCTGAATGGTTTTGGCAAGGGATTTGGGACCGATGATGATCATGTCTGATGATCATGTCTGATGGATTTAGTTTGAGGAAGTTGGCTTGCATCCATGATTTGATTTCAGTGAGGCAGTTAGTCAGACTGGAGTAAGTTGTCAGGGGGATCGATTTAGTGGAGATGTAGAGCTGAGGGTCATTAACATAACTGAAAATGGAGACCATGATGACATTACCAAGGGGGAGCATGTAAAGGATGAACAGGAGAGGACCAAGCACCAAACCCTGGGGGACACCTTGGGAGAGAGGAGCGGTGAAGGAGTTGCAGTTGTTGATGCTAATGAACTGTTATCTGTTAGTGAGATACGTATGACTTTAGCCAGGAGAGGGCATTAATGTTGAGGGAGGATTCAAGGCAGGAGAGAAGAATGGTGTGGTTGATGGTGTCAAAAGCAGCAGTGAGGTTGAGGAGGATAAGAATACTGAGGTGGTCAAAGTCTGTAGATAGGAGGATGTCATTGGTGACTTTAAGGAGGGCTGTTTCTGTGCTGTAATGTGCTGTGAACGGAAACCAGATTGAAATGGTTTGAACAGGTCATTGAAGATGAGGTGAGCTTTGAGTTGGGATGCGACAACACGTTCCAGTATTTTTGACAGAAAGGGGAGATTGGAGATAGGCCGGAAATTGCTCATGATATCAGGGTTGAGACCAGTTTTTTTGAGGGTGGGGTGACAGCAACCAGTTTGAGTGTATGGGGGACAGAATCAGAGCTGAGCGAGGAGTTAGTGATTTCTGTAATGAGTGAGGAGATAGCTGGGAGACAGTGCTTAATAAGATTGGATGGGATGGGATCCAGAACACCAGTGGAGCTTTTCATTCCTACCATAAAGTTGTAAAGCTCGATTGGGGACATGGGAGAACTTTGACAGAGGCTGAGTGGTTAAGGGGGGTGGTGGTGGGAGGAGGGGTGGAGAGGGCGGTGAGGTGGATAGTATCAATTTTAGATTGGAAAAATGAAAGGAAAGCGTTGCACTTATTAAGTGTGAAGGTACTGGAGGCATTGTCACTGGGTTTGAGAAGTGTGTTTATTGTGGAAAAGAGAGCCTTTGGGTTGTTGGAGCCAGAGTGTATGAGGTGTGAGTAGTAGGTGGATAGGGCTGTGATGAGAGTGTCTTTGTACTGTTGAGGGTAGTCTGTGTAGGCTTGGAGGTGCATTACTACACCAGTTTTCTTGCTAAGTCTTTCAAGCTGGCGCTTATGGGATTTCATTTGATGGCGTTCAGTATTACTTGATTTTAATGGGGGCAAGCTGATCAACACAGGAGGGTAGTGAGCCATTATAATAATTGACAAGATCGGAGGGATTATCAGGCAGCAGGGGAGGGGAGACAGGCCTTTTTTCTTGCAAAAGAGGCAGAAAGAGCTGAGGGGGAGATAGATTTGAGATTTCTGAAGGATATTATGCGTTTGATTTTTGGGATGGGAATAGGGATGGCAATGTCTATGGTGATTGTCAGAGATATTGAGGTTGAGGTTGGAGAGTTGATGTATTGTGAGACCAGTGGAGCAGCCCAAATCCAGGATGTGACCACAGCTGTGAGTGGGGAAGTTAATATGCTGTGTGAAGTTGTAGCAGTTCCAGGAATTCTATGGCAGATTTACAGTCAGTCTCATCAATGTGAATATTAAAATCACCCAGGAGGAGAATGGAAGGTGAGATGGCACATAGCTGGGTCAGAAAATCTGAGAATTCAGAGAGAAATGAGGGGGTTGGGGGGGCGGAGCGGTAGAAAATGGGAGTGACCAAGGAAGTTGGACAAGAGAGTATGAAGGCAAGGTGTTCGAAAGAAAGAGCAATGGAAATGGTGGTTGTTTTAATGTCCTTCCTGTTAACAGCAGCAACACCACCTCCCCGCCCCTCAAGACGAGATTTGTCAATGTATTTGAGTCCTGTTGGTGTGGTCTGGTTAAGTGAGAAATAGTCCAGGGGCTTATGCCATGTTTCAGGGAGGCAGAATAAATCAAGGTTACTATCAGTTATACATTCATGCAGAATGAGGCTTTTGTTATTCAGTGAACGTGTGTTGAGCAAGACCAGTTTCAGATGACGTTGCCTAGGTTGTGAGGTTGTAAGGACTGAGGAAGAGGACAGAGATTGAACTGATTCATGTGTCGTTTGTTGTGGAATCGGTGAGGGTAATGATGTCTGTTGGTAGTACGGTCAGGAATGCGAAGAGGTAGAACAGCAGTGTGATCATTCCACAAGGGTGAGCTGGTGTGAGCAAAGGACACAACAGTAATTGTTGTGGGCAAAGGGGAAGAAGAAGGTTCAGGAAGGCACATGTGTGATGTAAGTAGTCAATCACGTGTGGATGACAGAACAGCTTGTTTCAAATTAGCAGCAAGCATACGACTACCTAGTATGTTCAGGTGAAGGCCATCTCTTCATACAGAGAGGAGCACTTCCAGAACAAGTCAAAGATATGAATAAAACCAATGTTGTGCGTTATACTCACGGACTGCAGCCAGGTATGAAGATCGAGAATCCTGCTAAAACACCCCACACCGTCACCCAGTGTGGGAATTGGAATAAAAGCGTTTTTTCCATGACTGTTGAGGAGATAAAAAAAAAAGAAGGATAAAATCACCTTTTGTCAGCTTGGACTGCTGACGGGCAGTGTCATTTGAGCTGACGTGGACAATTACCTCCATAATTGTGGGAAATGAATCCAGGAGTCCAGGGAGATTCTCTAGGACGTCAGGACAGTAGCTCCAGGAAAGCAGCATGTGACAGCATATACGAAATAGATTCAAGATTCAAGAGTTTTATTTGTCACGTACGCACAAGTACAAGTCCCGAGTGCAATGAAATGAAAAAAGGTACAAGCTCCAAGATGTGCAAACAACAAAGTACAACAGGTACACACTCATTCCAATGTGCAATATACAATTTACAATCAACAGTTAAGAACTCTGTAAAAAAGAAAACAGACAGCACAATATATACAGTTAAAGCACTTAAAAATAGAAGGTGTTTCGGACTATGGAGTAACCGATGACCAAGGTGTTGGGGAGGGGGGATGACTAATTGACAGCGTTGTCAGGGACAGTCTTGGGAGGTGATGAATGTTGTTGGCCTGAGGAAGCAGCAATCGGACCCATGCAGGAGGACCGGAGGTGGCAGTAGGATGTGGGTCAGCCACCGCAGCAGCTGTTGCAGCAGTAGTAGTCCCAGTTGGAGCAGGGACCGGTTCCACCTGGGAAGGGGCAATATCGGCCACGGGGGCATCAATAGGGTGAACCTCGGCATCAGCCGATAGATTAAAGATTTAAGATTCAAGAAGAACTTTATAGCCCTGCTGCTTTCCATGTGTTTGATGCTAAGGAGGGTCCGCCGCACCTCTGGAGTGTGTAGAACAAGGGTCTGTGGGTCTCCCAACAGTTTGAAACCGACTGGAGGTTGGGTATTGTCTTTGTCAAATCTAGCAAAGAAGCTAAGTTCCACTGCTAGGTTGGCAGTATTGTTGACTGGTGTATGCTGTGTGTTATTTTCCCTTTTGTAATTATCATAATTTTCCATCCACCCATCCATCCATTATCCAAACCGATTATCCTGCTCTAGGAGTCGCAGGGATGTTGGAGCCTGTCCCAGCAGTCATTGGGCGGCAGGCGGGTAGACACCCTGGACAGGCCAAATTTTGTAATTACAAAATCTGTGATGGCCTGGATGCCATACCACATCCTCCATGGGTTTGCGTTACTGTTGAAGTCCTCCTCTATTCGGAGTTTGTAGTTGGGTTTTGCAGATCTGATACCTCTCAGGGTTTGCTCTAGCGCCGTTGTAGGCTGAAGTGTCTTCTGATTTAAAAGCCGTGTCTCTTGCCCTGAGCAGCCGTTTGACTTTACTGTTCATTAATGGTTTCTCTTGCATGGTAAACCAATATGAGAGGCTTATGGGTTGCGGTTAGGCAGCTCGAGATCTTTCTGTCTTGCCATGTACATCTGACTACCACCTCTGACCAGGTAGGCTGGGAGTGGAGCAGGAGGAGGGCCAGCAACAAGATGATGGGGCCCAGAGGATGGTGTCGGAGATGGCCGAGTTCATAACTGAGAACATTTTAGATTGTGTGGCTGCACTGTCAATAAAATCAGATAAAAGAGAGTCCTTTTTCGGAGTTCATATGAGAGCCATCGCACATCATCCTCGAGGTTAGTAATGTCATTTATTGCTTTTAGGCAGTCCTCGCAATTGATTTTCACAGAAAATAAAGTGCAAGTTAGGCGTTAGCTCCCTTAGCCGCATCAGCTGCGGGATGAATCCACACGGTTCTCACCAAGAGTGTAGCGACTCAGTGCAACAATTGATGATCGGGTAAGAGTCTATAAAACAGAGAAACCATGAACTTAATTAGAATAATTCAAAAGGTCTCAATGAGTTTTTCAAAGTTAAAAAGAAAAGAATCCACGCTTGAATAAGTTGTGTCCTACCTGCCTCACAGAAAGAAAAAAAAAATCAACATGATCACAGACAATCATTGCTCTCCTTTGAGTGGTTTTTTTTTTTGCTGCCATATGTTTATTAAGCTTCCTTTCACAGGCATTGGGTCAAATGCCGCTTCTTTGGGACTCATCGAAGTCAATATCCCTGATATAATATAACCGTTCATCATTTTGTGAAAGTTTTACTTGTAGCTTGTTCTCCCAGCCTAGTTTTGCTCTAACAGTTGAAAATATAACCACTTAGTAGGCACAACGACAAGAGCCTCCTGCAGTCTTTAAAAGAGCTCGTTGTCAACACGTTTAGCCTGTTGGACAATGCAGATTGGCCTGTTTTCCAGCACTGCTTATTGCTGGTGTAGAAAGGAAACTAATATAGTTTTTCAAAATGATGATTAACATTTATTTTGATGCATATGTTTGGATTGAAGTCACACAGTTCCACTCATTCATACCTGGGAAATGCCCAGTACTCCCAAAGTCATCCACTCTGCCACTGATCAGCTCTACTCATACGCATTTCTAAAAGCCACCTCAATTGTAGCAATTACACATTGGAGTACTTCTTCCATCTTGCTCTGATTTGTTAGGGGATTTGAAATGCTCTAAATTAGCCTATAAATTGCTCTAAACCCATGTTCGATATAAGATAGGCCCATGCAGCTGTGTACTTTTGGTGCACCAAACAGCTAATGCTTGGTGAGGAAGACCTTGAGTCATTCACCAAGAGGATGGAGCATTACTTTACAGTTGGGACTGTTGTGTTCCGCAGAATTACCCTCTGTCTAAAAATAAACACTGCACAGGCACAAAGAAAAACCCATGAAGTGTAAGCGATCCATACATGTGTGCTCGCACACACAAACACACACACACACAGATCCCCACTCAAAGATAAGAGACTCCAGTGTGACAGCACTCTGGTGGGTTGTGTGTCTATGCATCGGGCTTGGCCAACCAACCTCCCACTAATTAGACAGCTGGAGTGCTGATTGCCAGCTGGGAATGCCTCCCAAGGTGCTGCTGGCAGATCAGCCGACACACACCCACAGTGTGACGGTGTCACATGGAAGGGATGTGCTGTGTTAGGAACCACTAGTTTGTGGGGCTTAATGATAGAAGGTGCATGTGTGCGGTTATACCAGATGGATGGGGCGGGGGGGTCAGAGAAGTAGGACTTGAGGTTTAAGATGGGTTGTGTTTTTAGGTTCAAGGAATGTACGTATATGTGATTCAGTATTCACACGCAAGTGTAGACTCCCTCTCTCTTACTCTGTCATTTACCCATTCTTGCTCTGTCTTTTTTTTGGACCCCCCCCCTTTGTCTCCCCAATTGTATCCGGCAAATTATGCCACTCTTCCGAGCTGCCCCGGTCACTACTCCACCCCCTCTGCTGATCCGGAGGAGGACTGCAGACTACCACATGCCTCCTCCGATACATGTGGAGTCGCCAGCTGCTTCTTTTCACCTGACAGTGAGGAGTTCTGCCAGGGGGACGTAGCATGTGGGAGGATCACGCTATTCCCCCCCAGTTCCCCCTCCCCCCACTGCACTAGCACCCCAACTGACCAGAGGAGGCGCTAATGCAGTGACCAGGACACACACCCACTTTCGGCTCCCCACCTGCAGACACAGCCAATGTGTCTCTAGGGACCCCCAACCAAGCCGGAGGTAACACGGAGATTCGAACTGGCAAGCCCCGTGTTGGTAGCCAATAGAATAGACCGCCACGCTACCCGGACACCCTTTCTCTGCATCTTTCTAACACATTCATACATACACAAACACACACTATCTTAGTACTGGAGTAATTAACATAACGTAATGATTTATCAAAGCAAGAGGTTGGCTGTGTGTGTCAGATGGAGACAAAAAAAAAACACTAGATGTTTTTCAGAGCATACCTGCGTCTATGAATATATGTGTGTGCTTATTTGTTTCTATGATGGATGATGGAGTGATTGATAACCCTGAAATAGCAGTCACACAGTTGTGTGTCCTACCCACAGGGTACAGCTGTGATGCTGTGGCCTAAAACAGTGCTAAACATTAGCAGTGCATTAAAACTACCGATGGGCCTCATATAGCACATAAAGTAAAACCATGACCCATCTTGCTTTAGTGCAGCCAGGTTTGACTTTCAGAAAGTGTGTCCCACTAGTAATCTATTTTGGGGTATTTTTAGCTGACTCTTACCTAGACTGGTTCATCATCAAGTGATGTAGGTAGGAGTTGAGCGTCTCACTGAGGGACACTTCAGCCAAAAACATTGGCAGTTGCGGGGTTCATACCTGTGACTTTTCTGTCACAGGACACTCTCTTAAGTACGAGGCCACTCTGCCACCCACATACGGTTTTCACATTTACTCTAAAACAGCTGCGTAAAAAGTTGCTGGAGAAGCCGCTTACATTTATAGGTCATGTTTTAGGCTTTCAAGGGCACACTCTCATCCAGCAGGACCTACAGTGATTCAACCGTAGAATTTGGCCTTTCAAAAGTAAATTTCTACAAAACTAAAAGAGAATGAGAGGTAAGGAGTGAGACTCACTGTGGCAATCTTGTAGACATACAGTGTTGATTAGATGAATACATTAGATTAATATTTTTCTCTAGTCGGCCATCATTTTTGGGGAGTCTTTGTGGGGTCTACCATCCCAGGAAACCAGGCCAAATCAGGGTTATCTTCGACTCCAGCTCTTAGTATACTGGAGCACGTGGGAGGATCACACTATTCCCCCCCAGTTCCCCCTCCCCCCCGAACAGGCACCCTGACTGACCAGAGGAGGCGCTAGTGCAGCAACCAGGACACACCCACATCCGGTTTCCCACCTGCAGAAACGGCCAATTGTGTCTGTAGGGACGCCCGACCAAGCCGGAGGTAACGCGGGGATTCGAACCGCCAATCCCCGGGTTGGTAGGCAACGGAATAGATGGTTGGCCATCTTTGATGCTTCTCTCTGGTTGGTCCATCAGAGAGGAAGTTCTGCTTTATCCTCTCTGATGGACCAGTCACTGCTCTGCCAACAGAAGTTAAACCCATCACTTCCTATCGTGGTTCAAATGCGCAACTGGGTGTTTTTTCACCGAAGTTGTTGTACCAACACCGTTTTTATAACACAAACACTTTCAGAACGAAGGCTTTCATTCATTGGGAGTGAGCTGAGTCGATATTGTTTTACCGTAGTCGGTGATAGATTTTTTCCACCCAATTGCATCCAGCCAATCACCCCACTCTTCCGAGCTGCCCCGGTCACTGCTCCACCCCCTCTGCTGATCCAGGGGGGGCTGCAGACTACCACATGCTTCCTCCGATACATGTGGAGTCGCCAGCTGCTTCTTTTCACCTGACAGTGAAGAGTTTCACCAGGAGGACGTAGTGCGGGGTAGGATCGCGCTATTCCCCCCGAGTTCCCCCTCCCCCCCCGAACAGGCGCCCCAACCGACCAGGGGAGGCGCTAGTGCAGCAACCAGGACACATACCCACATCTGGCTTCCCACCTGCAGACATGGCCAATTGTGTTTGTAGGGACACCCGACCGAGCCAGAGGTAACATGTGGATTCGATCCGCGATCCCTGTGTTGGTAGGCAACGGAATAGACTGCTATGCTACCCAGACACCCCCGGTGATAGATTTTAACAAAACACATTTGTTTATATGGGAAAGGTTTAGATTATCACTCTAAGGTGTTCTTTTATTCATCTGTCTGATTCCAAATGATTAAACGAGTTGGTAGGTTGTGTGGAGCTGGGATGTTATTCATTGGTGGCGGTTTATATGTGTTTGTGTATGTGATGCGTTTTGGTTCTGTGACAAATGATACATGGACATGTAGAGGTTTGATGCATTTGTTTGTGTGCATTAGGGTTCCCGTTCCAGCAGCAGGGTGCACAGCTTCGGAAAGAGAGACCAGGCCGTCAAGAGGAACCCCAACGTCCCTGTGGTGGTCAGAGGATGGCTCTACAAACAGGTCAGGATGCACACAGACACACATGCACACACATGAAAAATGAAAACACACACTGGCACACTGATACAAGTACCTGCACAAAGACGATGACACAAATAGAAATAAAGAGTAGGCAAGCACATCAAGATAAGCAGGACACGTGTAGCCACTACATCCATCCATCCATCCATTATCTTGACTGCTTATCCTGCTCTCAGGGTCGCGGGGATGCTGGAGCCTATTCCAGCAGTCATTGGGCGGCAGGCGGGGAGACACCCTGGACAGGCCACCAGGCCATCACAGGGCTCCCACACACACACACACACACACACACACACACACACACACACACACACACACACATACACACATTCAATCCTAGGGACAATTTAGTACGGCCAATTCACCTGACCTACATGTCTTTGGACTGTGGGAGGAAAGCGGAGCCCCCGGAGGAAATCCATGCAGACACAGGGAGAACATGCAAACTCCACACAGGACGACCCGGATGACCCACCAAGGTTGGACTACCCCAGGGCTCGAACCCAGGACCCCCTTGCTGTGAGGCAACCACGCTAACCACTGCACCACCGTGCCACCCTGTAGCCACTACAAATACTGGTTATTACTACCGACCAGAAAATTAACAGATGTGTAGATAGATGAAGTAATGTTTTGTTCACACCGTCATAATGACTTCCTGGCACCTTGATGTTTTCTACATTAATTTGTAACTCCAAACGGCACATTTTTCTGTGTTTAAAATAAATAAATAAATAAAATATATATATTTATTTTACCGTAGAAATGGTACATACAGACCATACATGAAGCCCAACAATATACTGCAATACATCCACAGAGAAAGCAACCATCCACCCTCCATTTTGAAAAATATTCCAGTGAGCATAAACAAAAGACTCTCATGTTTATCATCCAGCGAAGCCATCTTTAACGAAGCAGCCCCCCCATACGAGGAAGCCTTACAAACATGTGGATATGATTTCAGACTTAAGTACAATCCACCACCAATTAGCGACAGCCAGCAACAACAATACAAAAAAAGCACAGCAGAAGGCAGGACATCGCCTGGTATAATCCTCCCTACAGTAACACCGTGGCCTCTAATATTGGGAAAAATATTTCAAGCTTTTGGATGAGTGAGAATTGAGAAAAATATTCAACAGGAACACAGTCAAAATGAGCTACAGCGGCATGCCAAATGTCCAGCAGGTTATTTCATCTCACAACACAAGCATCATGGCCAAGGCACAGACCCCCTCACCGCAACCAAGCACCTCCAACTGTAGATGCCGTGTTAAGACATCGTGTCCTCTTGAAGGAAAATGCCAGATAGAGGGAGTCATCTCCCAGGCATTGGTGACAAGAGAAGACAACTGCAATGTGGACACTTACGTGGGATTAACAGAGGGCCCTTTTAAAATTAGGTTTAACACCCATATGAGTAGCTTCAGAAATGAGCATGCGAAAAAAGTAATGAAATGAAGCCGCCACATTTGGTCATTGGTAGACAAGAATATCAGTTATTCTGTCTCGATAGAAAATCCTTGCAAAGAGTAATGCATATTCAGTTAGGGGCAAAAGATGTAACCTGTGCTTGGCAGAAAAGTATTTTATTATTTGCAGACCTGATATGTCCACCTTGAATAATAGAAACGAATTGGCCACCAGCTGTAGACACCGAAAAAAAATATCTCCTTTGCAACTATAAGTAAAATGTCTTTATTACCCCCCCCATTAGATGATCAACATATGACATTTATTAGAGTTTAAAATGTTTTTTTATTTTTAGAATTTTAACTGCCTGTCCTTCCAACTGTGCCCCAACACCACCGCAATATATATTTCACATAAAGCACCTTGTTATATTTCTAATGTGCGCCATTTCAATAGTTCCCTGGCTGCTAAATGCTTTTCAAAGCAAACCCCAGTCGCATTGGTTGTAATGTTTTCTACCCCTCCATTGGTTGCTGTGCATCATAAGTACCTACCCCATTGGTTGTTATAGTTTAAATGTCTCCCCATCTGATTGGTCGCTGTCCAACCGAAATTAGGGGCATGCCACTGGGCAACGCAAACTGTGATTCTTTGTGAATAAAACATTAGCAGCTGATGAGTGCGAGATGCACGAGACATGCCTGTACTGCAATGTATTAAAATCTTTTTTCCTGTATCCGTGTTGATATTTCACTCCTCATTTGTCGAACACTCACAACATCATTGACGGTTTCAGGAAAAAAACGCTATATTTATATATATATATATATATATATATATATATACATATATGGTGTGTACTACAGACAGGCTATTATTGGAGACTTGCTGTTTATTTGAAGGTATACTTTAAATAACTGTAAGTTGGGTAGCTTGCAGTATTAGCGTGGTCCCCCTGGGAAACTGTTGGCCTCTGTACAAGACAAAGCGAATGAGGAACAATAGAGAGACACACACACACACACACACACACACACACACACACACACACACACACACACACACACACGGCCACAGTCTAGTGAGCAAGTACAGAGGCATCCCGACATGCACACACTTTAAGAATCACCCGCACGTATACACGCAGGCATGCACTCACAACACACACGGCTACAGTGTAATGAGCAGGTACAGAGGTATCCCTACATGCACACACACACACACACACACACACACACACAGAGTCATAATCCTTCTTGTATAGCCAAAGACCAGACAGGAAAACATCTGAGTGTTTGTTGTCCTGCCTTGTGTCATTTAGTTTTCACTCTTTAAACCTTTGTAATCATTTTCTGCAGTACTTTTGGCATCACAGACAGAAACAAACAGTGAAAAGGCCCTGGCAGGAATGGAGAGCTGTTTGATGCTTTCTTTCCTGTGTGTGTGTGTGTGTGTGTGTATATATATATATATATATATGTATATATATATACACACACACACATATAGCTCTACCTGTACCGACCCCGCTCTGTTTCTCTGAACGCCCCCCCCTTCTTTTCTCCCCATCTTCCCCTTTTCCATCTGTCACCACTCTCTCCTTTCTCTCTATACTCCTGCTATCTTCCGCCCGCTCTCATTGCTTTTGCCCTCTCGTCCTCTTTCTCTGTCTTGCTCCTCTTTCCCCCATTCAGCCTTGTTTCTCTCTTCTCTTCTCACATTCTCTCTGGCGACATACTTTCTCTTACTGTCTTATTTATTGCTCTCTCTCTCTCTCTTCCCCCTCCCTCCCCCAGGACAGCTCGGGGTTGCGTCTCTGGAAGAGGAAATGGTTCGTCTTGGCCGATTACTGTCTGTTCTACTATAAAGGTGAGCCTTAATGAGTGAGACCAGAAGACCATCATTGCTGATTTTGACCCTCTCTCTGTTTTTTTTCCTGTCTTAATGAAGCACCAGCAAGACCAGAACATAATAAAAAGGATTTTTTTTACTTTACATGCAAACTGCATATCTTTATTTAGTTAACACTAAATGCGATAACACTGTTGCCCTTATTGCAGCGGCAGATGAAAGAAAACGTACATGAAAACATCAATAACACTACAGTAAAGGGTCCCCGAAACTAAGACCGCACAACCACAGATGAAGCATGTTGAGTAACAAGATTATGAGAGTATTCAAGTTCACAGCCTAAGTGCTGGCAGTGCAAATGCAGAGGAGCAACCCCACCAACATCACAGCCATGCTCATCAGACACCCTATGTAGATGGTCGTGGTAGGAAAAGGGGAGGAAGTCACTGAAAAGTTGTTAAAAATAGATGAAAGTCAAGACAAAATTAGAAAGAAAGCAAGTAGTGTCAGTCTCAGTTCTGGAAAAATGCATTGACTTTTTTTAAAGTGCAATATAATCTTTATTATAAAAATATTGAGTCTGAATGTTGTTTCCCAACTTTTTTTTTAAAGGAAAATTAGTGTCTATCCCCCCCCCCCCCCAGTGATTTGATTATTTCAGAGATAGAGCTCCTATTCATTCCATTCAAGAGGAGATTAGAGGGCATCTGGGTGGCGTGGCAGTGTATTCCGGTGCCTGTTAACACGAGGATCACCAGTTCAAATCCTGGTCGCTGCACTAGCGCCTCCTCTGGTCAGTCGGGGCGCCTGTTTGGGGGGGAGGGGGGAATAGCGTGATCCTCCCACGTGCTATGTCCCCCTGGCAAAACTCCTCACTGTCAGGTGAAAAGAAACAGCTGGCGACTCCACATGTACTGGAGGAAGCATGTAGTAGTCTGCAGCACTCCCCGGATTGGCAGAGGGGGTGGAGCAGCATCCGGGACGCCTTGGGAAATAGGGTAATTTGCCAGGTAACATTGGTGAGAAAAGGGGGGAATCAAAAAAAAAGAAAAGAAAAAAGAGGAGGTTGCTGTTATCTGTATTTTTGTTGTCTTTTCCCCAAACCTCAGTAAGTTTTGATTGGAATCTAAAAATAAATCAATGCCTTAGGTAGCTAATAATGACAAAGCAAGAAGGCTGTTTTTCATAAATCCCATTCAGTCATAAAACTCTGCCGATAACACCAAGCTGGTACAGATAACAGAGGGACTTTGAAGGTATGATTTATTGCAAGTTGCATTATGACTTCTAGCTTGGACAATGAGTAGATGTGCTTATATGTAGAGACTGCACTTGGAATGTACTAATATCTTATCAAGAACACAAAGCAGGGGCATCCGGTTAGCGTAGTGGCCTATTCCATTGCCTAGCAACATGGGGATCGCCAGTTTGGATCCCCCATGTTACCTCCGGCTTGGTCAGGCGTCCCTACAGACACAATTGGCCATTTCTGTGGGTGGGAAGCCGGATGTGGGTATGTGTCCTGGTCACTGCACTAGCGCCTCCTCTGGTCGGTCGGGGCGCCTGTTCAGGGGGGGAGGGGGAACTGGGGGAATAGCGTGATCCTCCCATGCGCTACATCCCCCTGGTGAAACTACTCACTGTCAGGTGAAAACAAGCAGCTGGTAACTGCATGTATCGGAGGAAGCATGTGGTAGTCTGCAGCCCTCCCTGGATCGGCAGAGAGGGCGGAGCAGCAACTGGGACAGCTCGGAAGAGTGGAGTAATTGGCTGGATAAAATTGGGGGAAAAGAATCCAAAAAAAGAACACAAAGCCCCCCATAAGATGGAGGTTTGGTGAACAGCAGTTAAGTTATCAACATAGCAGCAGCCGAAGCATCAATAAGCAGCACAAACTGTTTTCCTTCAGTTAGATACTCCAGCCTGAACTTGATCTGCCCATGTTTAATGTTACCGGCAGTTGGGAGCTGTCCAGCACTCCCAGTGCCCAGTGCTTCTTTTTACTGGTGGTCACTGAGCAGCTTTACTGAAGCAATTTGGGTTTACAGGTTTTTCTCAAGGACACTTTAGTAGTACTTACTGAGCACAGAGTGTTCTCTTGTTCATCATTCACACCCAGTTTCTCAACGGGCGGTCTGTTGGTTTAAACCAGTAACTCCCAACGATGGACTGAAAATACCTGGCACTACAGACAGATAGTTCACTTTTGGGCCCCATCTGGCACATTAAGATCACCTACAACTTTAACAGTAAGCCATAAATGCACCTTAGTTCAGTTAATTTCTATTTCCCCGGTGCCAGTAATAAAAGAAAAGTAGATTGGCGATTTAGGAGTGTGACTCTTGTCCTGTATCCTAATATGTTTTCTGTACATGTCCTGACATTTATCCTGAAACATTTAAGTGTCCTTTCCCCCTGCACACTGGTTCTGCTGAGTCTGTATTTGCTCCAGTATGAGAATGTGTGCTGACCAAGGAGGATTTTGGAGAAAGTTGGAAATGGATTTTAACGAGACTGGATTGAGTCTGTATGTATCAGATGAGGATGACGCAAAGCTGATACAGATAACAAAGGCACAGACACCAACAAACACTTGCTGGCAGACAGACATGTCAGATAAACACACACGTACAGACCAACACAAACACATGCACAGATAGCCTCCAGATCTACAAGCTCTCTCTCTCTCTCTCTCTCTCTCTCTCTCTCTCTCTCTCTCTCTCTCTCTCTCTCTCTCTCTCTCTCTCTCTCTCTCTCTCTCTCTCTCTCTCTCTCTCTTTGTCTGTCTTGTTTTCTCCTTTTCTCTCTCTGTCTGTCTGTCTTTTGTCCCCCTTCTCTCTCTCTCGCTCTCTCTCGCTCTCTCTCTTTCTATCTGTCTTGTTTTCTCCCCCTGCTGTCTCGTTCCATCTCCTGGCCATGCTCATTTTCCTTCTTTTCATACTCTCACCTGCTATCCTCTTCTACCTTCCTCCATTTTTATCTCATTGCTGTCTTAATCACACTATCTCTCTCTCCCCTTCCCTCCCCTCCCTCTCTCTCTCTCTGTCTCAGCCGTGTGTTTTTCTCAGACCTATCCGCCCACATGCCTTGACAGAAGCGCATATGTCTTCGGTCTTTCTTTCTCGCCATCTCCCTCCCTCTGTCCTTCTGTCAGAGTTCAAAGGTTTCTTTAACATCACACCTTTAACATCACCTCTGCCCATCTCTCCGTCTCTTATCCTGCCCCCCCTCCACTACTCCTAGCACACACATGAAGTGTTTTACTCACTCCTCTCAGCTCTTCCTACTCTCTCTCCCTTGGACTCCCTCTATTAATTTGTTTGTTTGTTTATGCTTTTTTTTCTCTCTCTCTCTCTCTCTCTCTCTCTCTCTCTCTCTCTCTCTCTCTCTCTCTCTCTCTCTCTCTCTCTCTCTCTCTCTCTCTCTCTCTCTCTCTCTCTCATGTCGTGGGTAGAATGACAGTTTATATCCTGGTGAGGTATAGCTTAGTGTTCCTATTGTTTGCGTGTGTGTTTTGCGAGCAGGGCAGATAAAAAGGGCCGACCTCCGTTCTCCACTTATGGAATGTCTCCTCCAAAGCTCCTTGAATTATTTTTAAACTATTACTCCTCCACAGCACCGACCTTATCACCTGTCACTAAAACACACCCTTCCACCCACACACACACACACTCACACACTCAGTCACGTACAGATACACGCACACACACTCTCACATATCTCAGTCTGTTGCTAAGTTTTACAGTGACGGAATTGTTACATAGTGTGCGCACACACACACACACACACACACACACACACACATTCTTGCACTCTATCACAATGTCCACTGGAAAACAAATCCCAAGAGGTATGTCTGTATTTATAGAGGTGTGAACTAATTAAGTTGGACCCCACACTGATGGGATAGACTGGTAGGCAAGTGTGTGTGTGTGTGTGTGTGTGTGTGTGTGTTTCTTTTGATATACCCATACATTTCATTTAACATGTACTTGTGTGTTTTTTGTGTTTGTGTGTGTTTACATGTCTGTTGCATACATTTGCCTCAACATCCTCACATCCACATAATGTGTGTGTGTGCGCATGTCTGCATTTGCAGATGTGTCCGTAAATGTGTGTGTTTCGGCACACCAGTATGATGTTAACATGTGAATGGGATGAGGGGAAAGAAGAGTGAGGTGTGGTGGTGGGTGGCTCGGAGCCAGCCGGACCAGTCCTGGGTTTGCTCTCGTGACACAGAGATAGCAGAGTGGTGTTTGCTGCTCTGGCACAGTTCCCATGGACTGAATGAGCGTGGGTGTGCATTTGTGTGCTCCATGAGTGGAGAAATGAGCGGTCGCTGATTGATATTCACACTCTTGTTCTGTCCCTTATTTGTTTCCCTCCCTCTCGCCCACCCTCTCTCTCGCTCGCTTGTCTCGTTCTCTCTGTCTCTGTCTCTGTGTCTGTGTCTGTGTCTGTCTCTCTGTCTCTCTCTCTCTCTCTCTCTCTCTCTCTCTCTCTCTCTCTCTCTCTCTCTCTCTCTCTCTCTCTCTCTCTCTCTCTCTCTCTCTCTCTCTCTCTCACCTCAGACAGTAGAGAGGAGTCAGTCCTGGGCAGTATACCTCTGCCCAGCTATGTCATCTCTCCTGTAGGACCAGAGGATCACATCAGCCGCAAGTTTGCCTTCAAGGTAAGCCTCTCTCTGTCCAGAAGTTTCCGCTGCCCTAATTGTCTTTCGAGAATTATCCGGTTTTTCTTTTCTTTTTTTTTTTTTAGTCCTTTTTTGAAAAAAATGTTTGCTGGTAGATTTGGTTTTAATTCTGCATTTGTGGACACATGCCTATCTGATGCTGATCAGTGTTTTTAAAAATGTAATAGATGTGAAGTTAAAACGTTACATCTTCTCAACAAGAATCTTTCAGGACTTGAGAAAGCATTGTTGCTTCACAGCAAGAGGGCCTCCTGCCTTTGATCCCGGCCATTCAATACAGATTTTGCATACTGCCCCATGCTAATGTAGGATTCCTCTAACAATAAAATGTATGCATGGTAGCTTAATTGGAGACTATAGATTGTCCATAGGTATGAGTAGGATATGAGTGGTTTTGTATGTCGGCCCTGTGATGGACTGCTGAGACCCAGGGGTCTCTCTGACTTCCACCCAAAGCCAGCTGTGATAAACTCCAGTCCCCTGTAACCCTGAATTGGATAAACCGGGTATAGACAATGAATGAATGACTGTTCTTTTTACTGACTGACTGCAATGTCATTCCTGAAGTTTCTATAGTGGCTTTTAAATCAGTTCAGTAAGCTGTAATGTTGGGAGACTGACTCTGCAAGCAGAGAACTGTGTAAATTTTGAATTAAAACCCAAAAAGTGAACATGGTGACGTTGGAAATACAAGGATTCCTAAATTCTTTAGTAGAAAATGTGGGATGATAAATTAGTCAATCACTTTGTTTCTACTGTCTAAATTTCTGATTCTTTTAAAAACAACCAGCATGTCACACACATTGATGTGCAGCCTTGCTCTTTTCTCATTGGTGGAGACCTGCTGTACACATAACACATCCACATGCAGTCCAAAGCCTCTGTGCCAGCTGCTGTATTTGCTGTGATGCTTGATCGGACATGAAATGCTCCCCAATAGAAATAATGCAGGCTTACTCATTTTCTCTTTCTAATTTTTGCAGCCGTTTCACAATGTCGGCCCAATTAAATTAATCTACTTTTAAATGCTATGTTGATCTGATTTGAAGATCGTATATATTTTTCATTTAAAAAAAACTTTAGTGGGGCGTCCAGGTAGCGTAGCAGTCTATTCTGTTGCCTACCAACATGGGGATCGCTGGTTTGAATCTTGTTGTAACCTCCGGCTTGGTCAAGTGTCTCTACAGACACAATTGGCCATGTCTGCGGGTGGGAAGCCAGATGTGGGTATGTGTCCTGGTTGCTGCACTAGCACCTCTTCTGGTCAGTTGGGGTGACTGTTCAGGGGGAGGGGGAACTGGGGGGAATAGCGTGATCCTCCCATGCGCTGTATCTGGTGAAACTCCTCCCTGTCAGGTGAAAAAAAGCTGCTGGTGACTTCACATGTATTGGAGGAGGCATGTGGTAGTCTGCAGCCCTCCCCGGATCGGCAGAGGGGGTTGAGCAGCGACCGGGACAGCTCGGAAGAGTAGGGTAAGTGGCGAAGTACAACTGGGGAGAAAAGGGGGGAACCCCCCCCCCCCCCCAAAAAAAAAATCTTTGGTCACCACGCTCAGACCCAGTTATTAAAGTTTGTAGAATACATTTAGGTACTTTTCCCTCATGTCGTTTTTAACATGTGCCTGCACATCGTTTTTAATGACAATAAATTGAATTGAACTGAATTGAAGTAAAATTGATCTTAATGACTAACTGTGCAAAGTACTGCCCATTTTCCTACAGTGTGTCCAAAGTGAAACCATGCTTCTGCTCTGCCACAGATGTTGCAGATGTCCTTCTTTCTGTTTTGACATAAATCTTAAATTGAGATTTAATTGAAATGCTTATGTAGGATCACTATTTACACAGAATTCTCTGTAAATGACACTTTCCTGCCTAAAGTCGTGTAGTAGGTGCTCTAACCTCCGTCAGACCCTACACTGCTCTCAGTACCTGTTATGGCAATGCCCACCACTTCAGTATGCCAGTCTGTGTGGATGGAGATGGACGTGTGTGTGTGTGTGTGTGTGTGTGTGTGTGTGTGTGTGCGTGCGTGCGTGCGTGCGTGCGTGCGTGCGTGCGTGCGTGCGTGCGTGCGTGCGCGCGCGTGCTTACACGCAGACATGAACGTGTGTATAAGGAATACAATTGTATGCATAGATGGTAAACCCAAGACAATTCCTTTAACACTTTGACTTTTGGATAAAAGACAACTATACAGACAATTACCCAAGTGCAAACAGTTCTTTTCTGTGATTACAAACACTGACAAACAGGTTTGGTAACTGGCTAACCAAGGCTAATGGTAACTTCAGGTCTGCTTGCAATTTGTGACCCTCAATCAAATCAGTTTTTGAAGCCGTACAGTTGTCTGACAGCAGAAGGATATGTCCCCGACAACACCTGTATTGTGTTAAATGTGACGGTGAAACCTGAAACAAGTGATCACAGCAGAAAGAAGGTGAAAGAAGTTGACTTTTTAACACTGCAAGTGATAGGGAGAACTGATCTCCACCCTACTAAGATGAAGAGGAGTTACGTCAGCCATGTTAGTGAAAAAGGTCTGCGTTTAAGAACACACCCATCAGGCACACTATACAGATTGGGGGGAAAAAACGG